>NW_008335195.1:1153612-1155078 GCF_000622305.1 Nannospalax galili
TTTAATTAAGTTTTTCATTTTTGTTACTCCTAGGTGAGTCCATTTGTGTAGCTCGTCTATGAGATCTTCTACTGACTTTTGAGGTAAAACTGTCTTTCCCTGATATTCCCAGTACCCAGTCTCTGGATTGTTAAAGGCTCCCATCTTCTTGAGTAACTCTCTGTCTTCCTGAGAGTAGCTTCTGATGGCCTCGTTCCTCTTCTGTCCGGGGTCGATTCTCGTGGTCAGTACTTGACTCTTCAGGGCAGCCTCTCTAGCTGTCTGATCGGCCAGCCGATTTCCTCTGGCTTCAGGCTGGTTTCCTTTCTGATGTCCCGGGCAGTGCATAATACTGAGTTCCTTTGGTAGGAACAGAGCATCTAGGAGCGCTATGATCTCGGCTTTGTTTTTTATTTCTTTTCCTCCTTCTTTTATAAATTTCCCCGTGGATGTGTGCAGTAGCGAAGGTGTATCGGCTGTCAGTATATACGTTCAGCTTCTTACCTTCTGCCAACCGCAGGGCTTGCGTCAGGGCCACCAGCTCAGCCTTTTGCGCAGATGTACCCTCTGGTAAGGGTTCTGCCCATATCGCTTTACTGTCCGAGGTGACCGCTGCCCCTGCCCGGCGCTTACCCTCTGCAAGGAAACTGCTTCCATCCGTGTACCAGGTGTAATCTGCTCCCTCTATAGGTTGATCGCTGAGGTCTGGTCGAGTGCCGAAAACCTCAGCCAAGACTCGATGGCAGTCATGGTCAGCCTGGGAGTTGGATTCTTCTGCAGAGGGTAGCAATGTCGCGGGGTTGAGGGTGACGGGGAGTCCGAACTGAATGCGGTCAGTGTCCAGGAGCAAGGCCTGATAATGAGTCATCCGGGCATTCGAGAGCCATCGGTCCGGGGGCTGTTTGATGAGAGACTCGAGAGCGTGGGGGGCCCGAATGCATAGGGGCTGACCCATAGTCAACTTGGAAGCATCTTTGACCAGGACTGCCAGGGCAGCCACCATCCTCAGACAAGGTGGCCAGCCGGCAGCCACTGGGTCTAGTTTCTTTGATGAGTAAGCTATGGGGCGTCTCCACAGCCCCAATTTTTGAGTCAGGACCCCCTTCGCGTACCCCAGCTTTTCATCAACGTACAGTTCAAACGGTTTTGTTAGATCAGGCAGGCCAAGAGCCGGTGCTTCCAACAGGGCCTTCTTTATGCTATCGAAGGCCTGTTGGTGGCGGTCTTCCCAAATGAAAGGTTCATCTGTCTTGGTCAAGAGGTACAGGGGGGCCGCCATTTCCGCGAACCCTGGAATCCATAGGCGACAAAACCCGGCAGTCCCCAAAAATTCTCTCACCTGTCTGCGATCTTGAGGTGTCGGGATGCCCAAGATGGTCTCCTGGCGGGCTTGTGTCAGCCATCTCTGCCCTCCATTCAATCGGTACCCCAAATAGGTTACCTCTCGTTGGCAGAGCTGCGCCTTCTTTGCAGAGGCCCTGTAGCCC
>NW_008335195.1:1158841-1159044 GCF_000622305.1 Nannospalax galili
AGACCAGGCTGGCCTTGAACTCACAGAGATCTGCCTGCCTCTGCCTCCCGAGTGCTGGGATTAAAGGCGTGCGCCACCACGCCCAGCTAATGACTTGCATGGTAGACTATATTTTTTTAATTATTTACTTAATAACCACATACTTAGAAGAAGCATTTCATTACAACAGCACTGACATATTCAATAACAATTTCCAGAGCTAA
>NW_008335195.1:1159613-1171300 GCF_000622305.1 Nannospalax galili
AGAGGGTGCAAGTTTCTAGGTTCACAGTTAAATTAATACAGTTATACAATATTGAGCTCAGTATAAGCCCTGTAAGGCATAAAATTGAATGAGTTTTTTAACCTTTAAAAAAGATCTCCATTTCATTTTAGAATATATTGTTCCTTGCAGAAAGACTCATTGTTTTTGCTACTAACACTGAGATGTTGGCACATGCATTTCTAATCTGTATGTATCTGATTATTACTAGTCATAATCGGTTGCACTTGGAGCCTTGGCAACCGTGTACATCTGTAAAGTCATCTGGTAGATTTCAATGGTAATGTTTATCACCTTTACTAATTAGCATGACATAAATTTCCATGCTTCCTCCTCATATATAATACATTTTTAAAAATTTGTTGTGTGCATGTGTGTGTGTATCACACAGAACATCCCAAACCATCTTATTCAACTATACACCCACTTCCCAGATGGCACCCTCCCATAGCCTCCCTCCCCCCATTAGAGCCCTTGTACTCTGATATCCCTGCTACTGTCTACGGTGTTGTCAGCACCCCAGCCATTCCCCACTACTTGCCCTTCTGGTGAATCTAGTCGGCCTATCTAGAAGTCTTTGTTTCATGTTTTTATAGTCTCCCAGCATGCCTTAGAACTCTGTCACGGAGAAAGTGGGAGGCCCATCTCTTTGACCTGAGTCTTGGTAGGCCTGTGACTATAAGGAGGTGACACTGAGCAGCTACCAAGTGTCAATGGCCATCTCACTGCCACCTGGTTCTCCTGGAACCAGCTGCCAGGCTGTGAGGAAGGTAAATACAGCCCAGCTCCAGCCCCACCCTCCACTTCTCACCCATACCCTCCATCTTCCACACCCAAACCTCCACACCCCACTTCCCACCCACATTCCTACCCTCCAGGTCTTAACCACACCTTCCCACTCTCATGGAGAGGCCACATTGTAAAAGAGTGGGGCACAGGTGAGGTCAAAACGAACATATAAAGAAATCAATAAAGACAGGAAGACTGGAAATCTGCTGGACCTCAGACTACAGGTAATAAAATAGAGCATAAACACCAAAATAGTGCAGGCTATGCAACCCTCCCCATACTGGGAGACATATAGCCCATCCCCGTCATTCACTACAGCATTTACCACTGAGCTTCTGACCTTTCTCCCAACTCAGGCCCACTTCCTTTCTTGGAAATGATGTCTTGCTTAACAAACTGTCTCTGCTTCTATCAGTATCCATACATCCCTGATCCAGTTCCTTTTTCCAGAAGGAAATCCTGGCAGGAGCCCACCAGGCCCCAATATGTGTCTATAAAAAAAATGATGAGATCAATACACGAGTCTCTAGTCAAGCTTCAGATGGCAGGCTGTATCAAACCCCAAACAGGGGAGTCCTCAGCCAGAGTGTCCAGCTTCCCAGTGTTAGCTGACTCTAAAGCCAGAGTCTGTGCCTCTGGCAGTCCTAACAAGCCAAGTTCAGCTACCTGTCCTAATAAGCAAATTAAAAGGGTCAAATGAATAAGAAAAGCAGGAAGTGGGGGGGGATAATACAGTTTGGCCACAATGGAAAGAGAGACAAAGATCTAGTGACTCTTCATTCCAAGTCAGAAAGGTCCTCACATGAGAGGATTGTTTCCTTAAAGGGCTAGAGTTACACATAGCTAGGCAGCCCTAGACAGGTGTTGTGTAGCCCATCACTGACCCATCATTGCCCCAGCTCCATTATCTGGCAAGGTTCTCTAACAAATCACAAATCTCTTTCCAGGAGAAAATTTTCCCTTCTGGCTGGTCCAGGCTTTAGCCTTTTTCTTTTCTCAACATGGGATTCCGGGGGGGTGGGGGGCAGATATTTCTATTTCTTGAGGTCCATTGTTTCAATAGTTTGATTGTCAAAGCAAAGGACCCAGTATCTCTGGTGTAGCCTCATTCTGCCAGGCCAATCATATCAACAGGACCTCAACACCAGCACTGCAGGGCAGAAACAGGCCATCCCTACTAGGGACTCTTGGAAGTACCAACATGTATAATACAGAGAGTGGCAGTAGAGGTTGCATGCCATCCAGCAGGGGGTAGTGGGGACAGAAACTGGCACAGCTCAGAGTGAAGGGTCTAGGGTCTGAGGTTCAAGGAGACAGCAGAGTGTCCCTTTGGGTAAGAAGTTTATTAGAAGAGATTTTTTAATTTGTTTTTATTTTATGTGTATGAGTGTATTCCCTGCATGCATAAGCACATTTGCATTGTATAATGTCTGAGGAGGCCAGAAGAGGGTGTCAGATCCCCTGGAAGACAGTTATTTGCCACCATATGGGTGTTGGGAACTGAACCCATATCCTCTGCAAGAGCAGCCGGGACTCTTAACTGCTGAGCCATCCCTCCAGTCAGATTAGACGAGTTATTAACGCCTTGGATAGACAGACAGGACAGCAGCATGGCAGGCACTCAGGATGGTTTGGACCCCAATGCCATAGGTAAATAGCATGATGGGAACTGGGCTTGAGGGACTAGGCAGGAAGGCAGATAAATGCCTTGACAGGAAGAGAAAGAGGGGAAGGCCGTAGATAAATGGCAGGATGATAGACAAAGGCTTGGCAGGCTTTATTCTTATCTCTAGCAGGAAAGCCTTATTTTTAACTCCGGCAGGGCCCATTCAATGACCTACTTAGAGTCACGTAGCCCTGGACATATCTCAGCTTGGAGCTGTGACCTATTAGTACCCACTTCTTCTGTTTAAGTTGACCAATCCAAAATTAGGGAAGGAAGACTTGCCCCATACTAACAAAGGCACTTACAAGGCCCAAGATTTTCTGGTGGCTTTGCATTTTTTGGTTTCTGAGTCCCCTTTCTACCTGTGGAGAGCTTCTCTCTCTGTGAGAATGTGTATATGTGTGAGTTTTCTTGATTTTAATCAGGTTTGTAACTGGTTGTGTCTGAGATTTTTCCTGCCTTTTAATTCTTTAATTAGCAGAGAAAATGAACTTGATCAAGATGCCTAGATGGTGACATGAGAGTTCAGGCCCATGAGGCAGAGTGGGGTTCCTTTCCCACAGGCTTCAGAGAAAGAGACAGCCTGTTCTGGATTCTTGGGCAGCAGGGGCAGGAGAAGGAATTCTGGGAAAGAATGTGGGACTCCAGGGTATCAGGGAAGTGAGAAAGGGGGGACACAAGTAGTTGAGGTGTACCCATTATATGGAGGACAGGGCCTGAATCTGTGGCCTCAGGTAGTCCTCTGATGTCCTGGAGTCTGTTACTCAGATTTATAAAGAAGTTAGGGGAGTAAGAATGCTGCCTATCATTCTCCTGGAATCCAGGCACCTGGGGAGTCTGTGCTCTATGGGATGTCTGTCTCTTTCTGCAGGAGTGAGAGCCCTGAATCAACCATGGAGGATAAAGATAGAGAGGGCTGCAGATGGGAGTAAGCTGATCAGCATCTGGTCCGAGATCTAACACAGAGAAAGAAAGAGGAAAGATCATAGTGGCATTGGAGAGCCAGCTCCACACTGCCCCCCATGAGGGAGATATGCACCTAAGAAAAATAGGAGAAGCACAGCTCATGATGCACATGGCCAGCTATCTGGGGGTGGCCAGGAGACAAGAAGAGCAGTTCTGGGGAAGAGAGACTAGGAGGACAGCAGGAACAAGCCAAGCCCTGTGTCTTAGCACTTCAGACTGCTGTAACAAAGCACTGTAGACCAAGTATCTTGTGAACCACAAATAGTTGTTTCTTACATTTCTTGAGGTGGTGAATCTGTGATCAAGGTGCTAACAGACTCCATGTCTGACCAGGGCTGTTTCCTGACTCACTGGCCTTTTCTCACTGTGCCCTCATATAGTGGAAAGCATGGGAGATTTCCTGAAGGCCTTTTGTATGAGAGCACTATTGTGGTTTGAATGTGGAATGTCCTCCATAGGCTCATGTATTTGACACGTGATCCCAAGCTGGTGGTGCTGTTTGAGGTTATAATACCTTTAGGAGTTGGAGCCTCATTGGAGGAAGTAGATCACTGGGAGTGGGCTTCGAGGGTTTATAGTCTGGTCCCACTTGCTGTTATCTTTCTGCTTCCTGAGGACAGATATAATATGATCAGCCAGCTTCCTGTTCCTAACACCATGTCTTCCCTGCCTGTTACCATGTCTTCCCACCATGATGGACTCTAACCCTCTGGAACTGTAAGCCACAATAAACCTTTTATCATTTAAATTGTTTTTTTGTCAGGATATTTTATCATAGTAACACAAAGGAAGCAAATAAAAGCACCATTCTCATTCAGGATTACCTGACCCACATGACCTAGTAGTCACTTGGGAGAAGCCACACCTCCAAACACCAGCACATTGGGATTAAGTGGCAACCACAAATAGGTGACACATGAACATTCCATATAGCCCTCTTGACCTCTAGGACAGGGCCCAGCAGGAACCTGGATCCAGAGAACCTGTGTGTCCTCTTCTCTAGAGCTCCCAGATGGGAGGGAAGGCTCTGTGCACAGGCCCAGGTGGTTATGGCCTTGTGGACCCTGCTGTACATAGGCCACCCAGACAAGTCCAGAGAGAACACAGTGAGGGTGGGCAGTGACAGAGAGACTGTAGCCTCCAGCCGCCCCAGGTATACAGTGCTTGCTCTGGAAGAGACACTATTCCAGAGCCTCTGGGCTCCCAGTTTCTAAGACACAGGACTATCACAGGCGGCTCTGAAACAGACCTTGGGGCCATCCAGGGAGAGCACCTTGGGGGCAGGTAGTTCCAGCCTCCTCCTGCCTGTGATGTTTGGCCTTATGATTCCCCTCACTAGACAGGGGTTGTGATATCTCCCTGCTGAAGTAAGAAAAGAGGCTACTAGGTGCTAGGAAGGTGTCTCTGGGTGAACTGCTTGCTGCACAAACATGAGGATCTGAGTTCAGATCCCTGGCACCCATGGAAAAAGCCAGGTATGACCATACATTACTACAATCCCAGCCTTGGGAAGGCAGAGACAGGAGGCTCCTGAGGGGTGGCTGCCCAGCCACTCTGGCCAAATCAGGGAACTCTAGCTTCAGAGAGTCTCAAAAAATAAAAATAAGACTAATAATCTCATCAGTTCAGTGGGAAAAGGGGTTTGCCACAAAGCCTGGCAACCATCCCTGTTGGAGAGAGCCAACTCCTGCAAGTTGTCCTCTGACTTCCACACATGCTCTCCCACCACAAGTAAATAAATATAATATTTTAATTAAAAATAAAAATAAGGTGAAGAGTGATTGAGGAAGACACCTGATTCAATTTCTAACCTCCATACATGAAGATATGTATGTGTACGCCATATACACACATGAATACTAGAAAGACACAGAGAAAGGGAGAGAGAGACAGAGAGACAGACAGAGACAGAGACAGAGACAGAGACTCTGACTACTATGTAAGCACAGGCCAGGCCTGCATGCTTAGGCACACCTCCCCTTCCCTTCCCTTCCTGTGAACCTGCAGTGCAGTTGGGCGGAGAGCAACAGCTCTCCAGAGGGAGGAATTCATAGCCTCTGGTCAGCCCAACCTCTTTGGGGTAAGGTCACCCACTGCAAGGGCGTTTCCTCTGCCCTGCTGAGGAGCCTTGAGAACAGGAGGCAGAGGTCACTCTTCCATCTCCAGGGACATCACTTCATGTGGGGTCAGGCAAAAGCACTCATCTGCTTGATGCCTAGCCCCACCTGGCTAGGAGCTGTTCTCATTCTCCTCCTGCCCTCATGATCCAGGCCCCAGGAACTTGGCAATCCTAGCAGTATTGAACTTCTACCACACCCCACCTCCAAATTCCCCAGAGAGGCCCTGGCCACCTGGCCCTGACCATGAGGATAGGTCCATCAGGGTGGGTAGCACTTGAATTCTGGGGTATCTGCTTAGAACCCCTGCCCACCATGGGTCCTGGGGTATGAACAGCACCCAAAAAAGAGATTCCCTATGTTCAATGCTGCTTGTAAGAATGAAAACTTTGAAGCCCTGTTTTAAACCCCACCTCTGCCCCTTGTTATCTGTGGTAAAGAAACCACCTGACCTCTTTGAACCTCAGTTTTCTTGGCTGCTAAAATAAGATCATGGTAACTGACTTAAAAGTCACCATGCAAATTAAATGGGAACCTCTGAGTTGTCTCCAGAACATGCCTGACATGCTAGAGACACTTGAAAAATGTCTAACCCATCCAGAGGGGGAGGGCGAGGGCCCACCCTGGTTCAGAGGCCCTTTGTGATGTCTGCAGGGCTTTGAAGAAGTGGGAGTCCCTGAAAAGCCATGAGCATGGCTTTGCCTTCCTCCCCAAAGTACAGAAAGTAGATGAACAGCAATGAGCTTAGGGAACCCTAGCCAGTCCCTCAGTCCTTCTGACAAGGTCCACCATGAAGAGCCCTGTGGATACCTGGGAGCTAGCCCCAAGTGAACAGATGGCACAGGCCAGACAGACTAGGTAGAGCTTGAAGGCATGACATCCCCTTTGCACACAAGTGCCCCTGATCTCCACCTTGCATCCTGTCTAGGTCGTTCTTCTGCCTCTCAATTGTTATTTTGTCTTTTTTTTTTTTCCCCCGGAGCTGAGGACTGAACCCAGGGCTTTGTGCTTGCTAGGCAAGTGCTCTAGCACTAAGCTAAATCCCCAACCCCTCTGCCTCTCAATTGTAAGCAGGGAATAATGTCAAGCCCAGGGAAGGCAGGGCTCAGCATACACCCTACATCAGGGATGATAAAAATATCTACCAAGGGCTTCACTACAACTGCATCCATGTGAATTCTGGTTCTAGTCACACAGTACTGTGGCCTCTGCACTGACCCCTCCCATTCCTATGGCTATGAGGATTAGCAGGACTCTGCCAGCCCAACCATTCCAGGGTATAGTCCTCTGTACATATGTCTCATGTGGCTACAGCTTACAAAGCTGCAATCGCCCATTGTCTCTGCCAAGTGCTATCCCATTACTTCAGTCACGATGGTGGGGATGCACAAGTTAAATTCATTGTTTTACAGTACAGTTTGTGTGGTGCATGGAGAAGCTCAGCACCCCTGCAGCTGTAATGAATCGGAGGGAGTGCGGAGTCACAAGGAGTGCAGGTGCAGCAGAGCAAAGGGGGCCACACACAGCGACTAGGAGGAGGAAGCATGAGAGGAAAAGCCAGGGAGCAGAGCCCTGGGTCAGAAGTCTAGAAGTGCTCATGGCCTAGGATGGTAGGGTCAGCTGTGTTGTGTCATCTCCCAAGTAGCATCATGAGTAACACACACGAGCTCACCTCAAGGGGGGCATCTGGGATCACACAGGCTGCTCCAGCTGCAACAAGAGTCATTCGACAGCAGGTTTTTCCTTTGTAGTTCCTGAGGATGGACTCTGAGATAGATCTGTGGAGGGGTTGGTATCTCCCCGCTCCTTGATTTGCATGTGGCCATCTTTCTGTGTCCTCGCATGGTCCTCCCTCTCTATAAGTCTAAGTCTACTTTACTGTGTGTGTGTGTGTGTGTGTGTGTGTGTGTGTGTGTGTGTGTGTGTTAGGTTCCTGGCAGGCTCCTGAAATGGCTCTGCAGCTCCCAACAGTCTTAAACAGCAGGTTCAAACTTAGCCCTGGGGAAAGTCCCTCTGCTTATTGGGAGACCAACCAATACTGAGCTAAACTGCCCAGCCCACATCACGGAAAGTTACTGTTCTGATTTGTTTCTCCGTTGCTGTGACAAAATACTCTGACCAATACCAACTTGGGAAGGAAAGGGTTTATTCAGCTTATATCTCCCTGGACACAGTTCATCAGGGAGCCCAAGGTAGGAACTCAGGGCAGGAACCTGGAGGAATGCTGCTTACTGGCTTGCTTCCCTGGCCTGTGCTCAACCTGCTTTCTTAGGTTATAGGCCCACCTGCCCAGGGATGGCACCACCCACAGTGGTAGGCCCTCCCAAATCACTCAACAATCAAGAAAATACCCCATAGACAGGGCCACAGGTCAATCCAATGGAGGCAATTCCCCAATTGAGTCTCCCTCTACCCAGGTATGTCAAGTTGACACTAAATCTATCCAGCACAGTTATCCAACCACCTAGCTGCCTATAAAAGATGTCTGAATGCCCCTGCTTGCTGCTGTTTCTCTGCTCCCTGACAGGCAGCCCAGTGGTCTGTTTGCTCTCAAATATACTGCTTCCCCACCCCTACAAGAAGTTTTATGGTCAGTGGCCTTTGAGTCTGCTTCCATATACATATGTGTTCAGGTGTAGGTGTACATGCATGTTCATACATGTGGAAGCTAGAAGACAACAACGGGTGCTGTTCCTCAGGAACATCCACCTTGATTTTTGAGATAGGGTCTCTCACTTGCCTGCAACTCACCAAATAGGCTAGACTGGCTAGCCATTGAACACCAGGTATCCATCTGTCTCTGGTTCCCCAATGCTGGAATTAAGCATGAGCCACTACTTTGGACTTTTTCTTAAATGTGGATTCTGGGGATCAAACTAAGGGCCTTGTGTTTGCAAGGTCTTTACCAACTGAGCTATCTTCCCAATCTCTATTCTTCTTGTAAAAACACCAGTCCTAGTAGAGCAAGATCGAACTACATGTCTTCATTTTGCCTTAATTGTCTCTTCAAAGGCCTCTAACTTCAAATGTGACACTATCTGAAATCCTGAGGTTGAAGCTTCACCATGTGAATTTGGGGAGGAAAGCATCATTCAGCCCAGAACAATCAGGGATAGCTGTTTTTGTGTGTTGGGCTCCTGATCCACGCTGCACATAGTTTGACCTTTAGGAGCCGGAGACAGTAAGTAGCTAATGTCAGTCATACAGAGCACCATGCCTATGTGGCTGGCCCCCTGTGAAACCCTGGAAGCCACACGTCATAGAGTGCAGCTGAGAGAGTTGAGAGCTGCCAGTGGTTCTTGAATTGTTGCTGAGCTCAGGAATTACTAAGAAGCAGGAGGTACTGGGATTGTGGCTCCCCAGTCTCCTCCCAGTGTTACTGGCTTCCTGTATCGGAGCTGAGTATTTTGTCCCACAATGGAGAACAATGGTGAGCAAGGGTAGAAGGAAGATTAGCAAACCCAGTTTATTGAGATGTAAAGAAATGGCTCATGACTAGGAGGGGACTCAGAATTGAGTTGCCATCTGGCTTTCTGGCACAGCTTTTTTACATGTTGAAAATGAAACTGATTGGCTTGCCCTGTCTGTAAATTAGACCAATTTGGGATGAACCTGACTTGTTAATTTGAATTTATGTGGTGAATTCTGATTGGTTGATGGATCAGGTGAAGCCCCATAGGCTCATGAAAATTTGCCAGTGGGAAAAAGCCTGGCCAAGGTAAAAGAGCCTGGAAATAAAAAGAACAAAGGTTGGGTCCCATGAGATGGCTCAGGGGGTAAAATTCTATTCAGAGTACATTTTATAACATAGAAAGCAAAGAGCAGGTACTCAGCTAGCCCCAGTTGTATAGCCAGGGAGGGAGAGATCACCCCCTCTGTCATGCACACTTCTTTCAATACCTTCTTAAACTCTCATGGAAGGGGCAGGTCTCTGCCAAAGGCCAGTTTTCGATTTAAACAGACTAGTTCATATCGTAGTTTGTCTTCCTCTGTCATGTCTATTCTTTTGCTTCTTGAGATAGGATAGGACAAGAGAATTGTAGGAACATGGGAAGGAAAAGGTGTTCCTTGAAGAAAAAATCAGCCTGACAAGTGACTGAACAAACTGACTATTCCCCGACTAGTTTCTTATTAGCTTCCTTACCAAACACCTGGCAGAAGATACCTGGTTCCCCTATCAGAATTCTCCATCTCTCATTCCCAGATCCCAGGAAGGAACAGAACACCACACAAAAAGGCATAGCCCACTTTCTGGGATTTCAGGAAGGCACAACCCCCTTCCTGGGACTTTCTGGGTCCACCTATAAATCCCAGACCTTCCCCAACCCTGATGCCCAACCTCCATCCAAGCAGGAAGTTTGTGTGCTCTTCATACCTAATAAAGCTATCTACATCTGTTGAAGGTCAGATTCCATTTCTACCTCTTTAACAGGTTGCCTCCCTATCCCAAACTAAAATTTGGTGCCGAATCCTGGGAAGGGTTTTGGGGTGGGTCCCAAGCCTCAGCCCTTCCCTCCAGGTAACCTTTTGAGACCCATTCCATCAGGAGTATGGCTACCCTCTGAGCTTATTATATGGACTAAACAGCCTCCAGATGCAACCTGTAGCCCCCCAGCTTTTAAGGCCTTTGTCTTCCTAAGCTGTGTGATCCCCGTTTAGGGGTTTTATTGGTGTGCCACATAAACCCAGTTTGAGTCTTCTCTTTCCTCTCACTGCCTTCCTTTTTCTTCGCCTCTTCTATCCATTCCACCTCCAGATCAGAAGTCCCTTACCATTTGTTTCCCCCACCCACTCACACACCATCCATCTAGGTAAAGGAAGACTGCCCTGATCTGGAGGCTCCCCAGATTTCTGGCCCCACTTGGGACTCCAGGAGTCCCCACTATTGCCTTTGCTTCCTTTCCTGAATCTTCACAAGATGGGAAACTCTCCCTTCTGAAGATTGGGACGCTCCTCCAACTATCTTCCATACCCTGAATGAAAATCTGGGTGCCAAGAACAGTCTCCTAAACCTTACCCTGCCCTAAAAAATTGCCCTCAAAATAGATTCTAAATTGTTGTTACCCTCAACCCAAATCTGGCCTCAATATCAATTGGACAATGGCCATAGTTGGCCTGAATTAGTCACTTTTTTAATTTCAGTATCCTAATTGGGATAACTACACCTGACAAAACAGCAAGTAGTCTGAGGTCCTCTACATCCAGGCTTTCTTTACCCTCTGAGCTCACCATCTTTGTCAGTCCTGCCATAGCTTTACCAGTCACACACAAACACTGACAGGTTTTGCCAGCAAAACCTCACTCCGGCTCTTGCCCCTTTCCTCTGGGCAAATTCCAGCTGCTTCTCTCTGCAAACTCCTTCTATCTGTCCCTTCTCTCTGAAAATTCCAAGGGCAGGGTACTCCATCCCCACTCGCTTTTCTCCACCTGTGAAGCTCTGGGGCTTCTCTATACTTTCCAAGGCCAGCACCCTGACCCTGGTTCTCAAAAGTCGATTCTGCCTCCTGGCCTTTGGGAAAGGCTTTATGTGTTTGTTTTTTTTCCTCACTTCTCTCTATGGCTTTTGTTGGCCCTGCATGGTCTGTGGTCTTCTGCACACAAGTTTTTTCCCTGATGCTCCGTCTCCAACTTTCTACCCACAACACCAGGATCACAGTGGTCTTTTCCCGTTCCTTACACCAGTTGCAGTTCACAAACACCACAGCAAGTGTTCTACTTTACTTCAAACGTTTTCTTACCTCTGACCCCAATAAAGGGCCTAGCTATATAGCACTATCTTCTGAGCCTAACAACTGCCTTCTTCATGACTTCAGCTGTGCCTACTTACAAAAACTCATCATAATCAAGCTTGTTGATTATAGTGTTTTGAGTGCACCTAGTTTTCATGTAATTATTCACATGTGTCTATGATAATTGTTTTTCCTGTGTTATTTGAGATTTCATGTAATTATGTCATATGTGTTTTCATGTGTTGAGATCTCATGTAATTCTGTCATGTGTATCTAAGATAATTGTCTTCATATGTTTCCATCAAAACATTTTTTTAAATAAACTGTGGCCAGTTCAGGTTTGTTTTTTTTTTCATTCCTTTTATTGGGCACAAAATTATTGGTTTTATTTTTTTTATTATT
>NW_008335195.1:1177378-1179335 GCF_000622305.1 Nannospalax galili
CAAAAGCAGATGGGGAGGGAAGAAGCCCCAAGATTTCCCAGGGAGTGGATTGAGTAGCTGGGTTGTACTGTATGCAAAGGATCAGGGAGAGTAAAGGTAAGCCTCGGAGCCCCCAGTAAGAGGCTGTCAGCCCCAGAAAGAGGCTGGCGGGTGTTGCAGGACCAGGGAAGTAGAGGGAGGTGAGGGCGGGGCCAGGTCCAGAAGCAGTGCTCCTGGTGCCCAAGGGAGTCACTAAGTTGGTCTGGGTGAAAAAGATCAGGAAGCAGTATTGGTTCCCCAGGTGTCTGGAGACCCAATACTAGGAATGGCGCACGGCCCAAACTAGGAGTAGACAACAGCAGGGGAGATAGAAGGGTGAATGAGGCTGGGGGAGTCAAGGCACGGAGGGCTCCGCGATATTTACCCCTGAAGAGGCCTGAGGGTAGGAGAGCAGGCTAGGAGAGTTAGCCAGTGGTGCAGGTCCAGGGAATCAGAGAGAGGTGAGGGCGGGGCCAGGTCCAGATTGGGCCCAAGGAAGGCACTAAGTTGGTCTGGGTGAAAAAGATCAGGAAGCAGTATTGGTTCCCCCAATGTCTGGGGACCCAAGACTAGGAATGACGCAAGGCCCAAACTAGGAGTAGAGAATAGCGGGGGAGATGGAAGGGTGAATGAGGCTGGGGGAGTCAAGGCACGGAGGGCTCCGTGATAGACTTACCCCAAGAGAGGCCTGAGGGTGGGAGCGACTATACTGTTTTTGACCTGAGTCAAGGCAATATATCATGGTCGGTCTCGATGGGGAGCTGTTCGTCTTGGGTCAGGAATGAGAGAAGAAGGTACTGAGTTCCTGCTCTTTGCTTCAGGAGCCACACCCAGTGATTAAAAGACCTCCCACTGGGCCCATCTCTTAACTGCTCCACCCCTGCCAAGCACCACACTGGGGTTTAAGCCATGAACACATACGCCTTTGGGAATACTGAAGATCCAAAGCTCTTTTGTTGTAGAACATGGTCCTTTGAGCAAAACAGCAGCCATTTTCATCAGATCAGCAGGGCCTGCTTGTGAGAGACCATCTCGATTGGGCTTGTTGATGATTGACATTTCCTCACAGAAAGAGAGGAGGGTCATTGGCCTCTCATCTGAGCTTCTAGCCACCAATTCCAGCCATTGTATGAAATTCTGCCCTTACTGTACATGGCCTTGGGCTCTGGGGAGATGCTAGAGTGTATGGGCCAGGGAAGGTTAACTGAAATGTCTCCATCTATTGGCTATGGGGAAGCCATTATCCATGCTGGGTAGAGACTTTCCAGAGTGGCTGCTTTGGAGTCCCCCAGAGTCCTGCCAGGAACCCTCACCATTGGTCTGTAAGAAAACCCAATAAACTAATTCATTCCCTAGAGTGAACTGTGGTGGAACAGTATTTTGGTTTGTCATTAGGACCATATAAAGAGTCAGTAAATGTTTGTTCTAGACACAGATTTGGATGTGGTTTATTCCCAAGGTGTCATGTGTTGGAGGCTTGGTCCTCAAGGTGGAGATATGACAAGGTGGGATTTAGTGGATGGCCTGGAGGTCTTTGGGAGTGTCCTTAGAAGGGATTGATGTGTTTCCTGTAGGGATTGAGGTGTTTCCTGTAGACATTGATGAATTCTCAGGGAAGAGGTACAATGAAATTCTGAACCTGGCCCCATGTAGCCTCTGGCTTCCTCTAACACATTTTCTTCAATGTCTCCCCCATGAGGTGGCAGCCAATTGTGCTCTCCTGCCGGGGTTAGCATTGTTCTGCTTCAACTTTTGCCTCTCTCTCTCTCTCTCTTTCTCTCTCTCTCTCTCTTTCTCTCTCTCTCTATGAAGTTTTCTGCTCAAAATCTTGACTTTCCTTCCAAAATCATGTGTTTTCAATGAAATGTTTCTCTTTGGAAGTAATGTTGACTTTTTCCTTTCTTCATTACATACGATAATGAGTGAAGGCGTGGTTTTG
>NW_008335195.1:1180800-1184348 GCF_000622305.1 Nannospalax galili
TCCCTAGGACTACCGTTCACAGCCCACCCTCCTTCTTGATGATGGGCTAAGTGGGGGCTGGCATATCTGACCACTCTTCTGTTTGGTCAAATTGATGCAGCCCCACTACTTCCAAAGGCCTCTTGGTAGTGGACCCATACAGGCTGCAGTCAAGTCAGTCATCTGGTGGCTACTGACTGGAATTCATCTTCATTCCCCAGGGTGGACCACTCTAGGTACCGTGTACAACCTCTACCTCTTTTGAGAAACAAGAAGACGATTTTAAAATACTTATTACATATATATGTATGTATATATGGGATTTTAAAAGTTGTGTGTGTGTGTGTGTGTGTGTGTGTGTACATGTGGAGGTCAGAAGATAACTTCAGGAGTTGTTCTCCAGGATACCGTCTAAAGGGAGATTGCACAAAAACCCCCTGACTGGTCATAAACCATCACTCCCACTGAGGGGCTTATCAGAACATTGTTAACCCCTGTTTCAAAATTATGGCCCCAGAACACACCACCCCCAGCCATGAAGCAATTCCTGTTCTACAAACAAGTCCTTTCACCCTTATGAGTCCCTAGGCTCCTACAAACTCCAACCCTAAGAACTGTCTTTGCACACAAACGTACGTACATACTGAAACTGCTCTGCCACTTGAATGTGTGGTTGATGCACTGATTCCTGCTGGTCAGCTTTCACCCCCCACTGGCTAATAATAAAAGTCAATCTGGATTACTGAGGTTGCTTTCCTTTTCCATCTGTAAGTCTTTCCACTGCTATTCCTAACATTTGGGAGCCAAAACCCAGGAGGGCATTCTGAACAAGATCCTCTCCTAATATCTCTTCTCCTCTCCTTTTTTCCCCCATAGGACTCCTATCACCCCACAAGCCTATTTCAGCTAAACGGTGGCCAGTATGCAACCCAGAGATCTCACCCTATTTTGGAGCTATAGTTTCTTTCAGCCTCATTGTCACACTGGGTGGGGAAGGCCTTGGGCCTGAAGGTCATATTTGATTGATTTGGGAAGCCTGTGATAGAAGTATCTCAAGCTCCTTGTATCCTTTCTCTCTTTACCACCAACCTCCAATCCAGAGGTCCTTTGCCATTTGGTGCAAGTCACATCCAACACCCTTTCCAACCCAGAAGACAGTGAAGGTAAGGATCCAGACACGTTCAGAGGTGCCCTGAATGTTTCCTTTGCAGACCCTATTGTCCCCACCTTTCTGTTTTTGTGTTCAGACCTGGGGACACCAAATCGACACACCAAAACACCTCCTGGGTGTTTGCCTCTTTGGCCTTTCTCTGGGACCAGAGACACCTTGTTGCCACAGCCTTGGCCCTCTTGCTACTTTCCCTGCCTACTACAGGGTTCCAACTATCAGTCCCACTACAGGGTTCCAACTATCAGTCCCACTACAGGGTTCCAACTATCAGTCCCACTACAGGGTTCCAACTATCAGTCCCACTACAGGGTTCCAACTATCAGTCCCACTACAGGGTTCCAACTATCAGTCCCACTACAGGGTTCCAACTATCAGTCCCACTACAGGGTTCCAACTATCAGTCCCACTACAGGGTTCCAACTATCAGTCCCACTACAGGGTTCCAACTATCAGTCCCACTACAGGGTTCCAACTATCAGTCCCACTACAGGGTTCCAACTATCAGTCCCACTACAGGGTTCCAACTATCAGTCCCACTACAGGGTTCCAACTATCAGTCCCACTACAGGGTTCCAACTATCAGTCCCACTACAGGGTTCCAACTATCAGTCCCACTACAGGGTTCCAACTATCAGTCCCACTACAGGGTTCCAACTATCAGTCCCACTACAGGGTTCCAACTATCAGTCCCACTACAGGGTTCCAACTATCAGTCCCACTACAGGGTTCCAACTATCAGTCCCACTACAGGGTTCCAACTATCAGTCCCACTACAGGGTTCCAACTATCAGTCCCACTACAGGGTTCCAACTATCAGTCCCACTACAGGGTTCCAACTATCAGTCCCAAAGAGCACATTCATTGGCCTGCCTCAGAAAATTCTCTCACAACCCAGCTTTACCAAATTAAAACCTAACTGTTTGGTCTATTTCTGCACCCAAATTTGGCCTAAATACCAGCTCAGTAATAGAAATATTTGGATTGAACTTTTGATCCTGCCATTTTGTGGGACTTAAGACTAACCCCCTCCCCCAGGAAATGGCGAATGGTCTGAGGTCCCTTATTTTCTCCACCTTCACTCCTGATTGTATTCTTCCCTCTCTGGATATGAATTATTTTTACAAGATCTCCCCCTACCTCTCCTGCCACACCTGCTTGGCTCTGCACACACCTGCGCCTCTCTTCTACCCTCAGCTCCATTTTTTTTCCTTTCCTTTTTTTCCTTGAGCAGCTTTTTTGCTTTTAATTCTCATGCATAAGTGTACATTAAAATGTTCTTATTATACTAGCTAGTCCTAAAATTCCTTTCAGCAACTGAAACCACGATTTTGGTTTGGCTTGATAGGAGACCTCCTCAGGCTCCCAAGAATGACCATGTGGCAGCTATGACTCAGTCACTGCTAAAGTGACTCAACTCCTGCTCTGATCCATCTTGAAGCATTGTGGTGAGTTTTCCATCTGTTACTTGTATGATTTATTCTGCCTTATATACTCTGGTACCTTGGTAAGATGCAACAGAGCATGGCTTCTTCTGGGGTACATCCTAAGAGCTGATCCACGAGATGGCCTAACCCAATCTCTTGCTTCCAAGAGAGCAGCCTAAGACAAAATGAGATAACCGCAACACATTCAGAATAACTGCTTTTATACTTTACTTATTCTTAACCTAAAATCTTAAAATGTTTCCTTTGTCTAAGCTAAAGGGAACTCTGCTGGTAAAGGAACTTTCCCCTCAGTAATTTAGACCTTGAAAAGGTAAAGAGATATTACACTAAGTCTATAAGGAAAACTGTACCTTTTGTTCTTTTAGGTCAGTAAGTCTTTCTCTCATCTTAAAGACATGGATATAAACTTCCTACCTTCCCCCACTCTGGATTCACCTAGATTTTATGTAACTGTGTCATGTATGTCTATGATAATTGTTCTCATGTGTTGTGTTCAAACAATTTTTATTGCAAAATGTGTCCACTTCAGTTTTTTCTTTCTCATTCTTTTATTGTGTGCTATAATTATTATTTTAATCTTTGGCATATCCAATTAAAATGCACACATGCAGATTTATAAATGTACTTTAGTTATGTATTAAAAGGCCTGATAAATACATACTGCCTTATAAACTTGAGTACTCTCTGAATATCTTAAAACATATTAAACAATCTTTAGGTAGGTCTATTAAATGATTCACAAAACCTGTAAATGCTGTATAACAAAACAGCATTCATTAAAATCATAAGATCTATATATTTCATTAAGCTATAAAATGTGTTATATACATTGATTTTGATTAAGATTTCTATATAAATATATATTAATTAAAATTTTTATTTCAATTGTGTAATAGGGATAACAAAATTAATTATTTTTTAATATGGAACTGCTAACTGTAAAATTTTATTAG
>NW_008335195.1:1185991-1190495 GCF_000622305.1 Nannospalax galili
TTGAGATTCACATGTGCCTCCTAAGCAGTCTTAAACCATCAGTCCTACTGACAGGCCTTATCAGAGCATTGTTAGCCCCCGTTTCAACACTGTGGCCCAGCACATACCACCTCCAGCCATGAAGCAATTTCTTTTCTAGGGACCTTATCAGTCCCTAGGCCCTTTACAAACACCAACCTACATAACTCTGTCTTCCCATACAAACATACTTAAACTCCTCTGCTATTTGAATCAGCATGGTGGTTGTGCATTTCTTGCTGGTCAGCTTTCACCCCTCATTGATCAATAATAAGGGTCGATCTGGATTATTGAGGTTGGCTGCTTTCCTTTCCCACCTGCTACTCTTTCCATTCCTATTCCTAACAATATCCACCTTGATTTTGAGAAAGAATCTCTCACTGGCCTAGAACTTGCGAACTAGGTGAGGCTGGCCGGCCGGTGAAGCCCAGGGATCTGCCTATTTTCGTCACCAGCACAGGGATTACAAGCACACAGCACCATGTCCGGCTTCCTATGTGGGTTCTGGAGATGGAACTCAGGTCCTCATGCTTGCAGGACAGGTACTTTACCAACTGAGCTGTCTCCCCAGTCCCATTTTTGTTTTCTGAACTCTAGAAATCATTTTGTTCAAGTCTATTGTTTAGGGAACACAGGGCACAAGTAACTTTACATTTACCAGTCTAGTCTGCTCTGTGACCAGCAATACTTCCTTGGAGACCATTCACTACAGTATTTTAAAACTAATTCTGATCAGCTAATCAAAGTCTTCCCTTTCCCTCTAACCCCTGTATGAAACCAGAAGAGAAAGAAAGACTTCCCTGCAGGCAGGCTCCTCATCCTTAACAAACAACCCCCATAAAAAGCTAATTAAGTTATAAATCCAAAGGAAAACCTACAAATGGCTGACTTGCATTTTTTTTAAGTTAATGAGTATTTGTAGTTGTCTAGGCTTTTGGGGTCATTATGGATTTCCATGGCAGTGTTTGACTGCTAAGCACATAAACCTCCCGTCTCTGAAAGCGGTCATTGCTTAGGCTCTGTGAAAATTAATGTGCGGCAGAGTCTAAGGAAAATGCTTTATTCTTTGAGGCACTTAGTAATCAAAGTGTTTGGAAGTTAATTAAAAACAAACAAATACCATATTCACACACACAGAGAAAGATTATACTATGAATATTTATGCAAAGTAAAACTCTAATACATCCCAACAAGTTCTCTGTTAAATTTTTGAGATTTCTTTTATTTTTATTCATGTGTAAGTGTGTGTCTGTGTGTGTGAATGCTACATGCATGCAGGTACCTTTGGATGCCAAAAGAGGGCACCAAATCCCATGGAGCTGGAGTTACAGGCAGTTTATTTTGGCATGCTCAATTAAAATGCTCATGTGAAGATTTATAAATATGGGTATTTTGATGATACATTCAAAGGACTCATATACTTGGGTACCCTAAACATCTTTAAATCTATTTAAAAGTGTCTCTAGGTCTATTAAGTGTTTCACAAAACTTTAAATGCTAATTGTTTATATAAAATAGCATCTGAGCCAGTTGTTTAAGGATACAATTTGTTAGATAACTTTTTTGGTTTGGGGTTGTTTTCAAAGTGTTTTAAAGCATCTGTTTTTTTGGCTTTTTGAGACAGGGTCTCCCCTGTAGCCCTAGATGACCTGGAACTCGATATGTAGACCAGGCTGGCCTTGAACTCACAGAGATCCATCTACCTCTGCCTCCCAAGTGCTGGGATTTTAGGTGTGCACCACCTTGCCTGGCCTTGTTTTAAAAGTATTTTGGTTTTGACATTCATTTTGGTTTTTCACAGCTTTCAGACCTCTAAAGGTAAGTTTGATTCTGACCATTTGTTAAAATTTACTAGCAGTATTTTTCTTCTTCTTTTCTTTTTCTTTTCCTTTGGACACTTCTCCCATATCTAATCTAAGAAATAGAAAAATGTTTTGAGAAAACCAAACTCCAGCTAGGTGTAGGTTTGATTATTATGATAATTCATCTTCAAAACTAAAGATGAATTCTAAGACTAATTTTCCTGTCTCATCTTTCTCTGACCTTGCCCTTCATTCTTTATCTCCTACAGCAAAGCTCTATATACAAATAGATTATGGCCTGTTTTCAGAAAGACCATTTTTCTTCCAGGAAGTTCTACTCACTTGGATATAGCTTACCTTTTCCCCCTTAGAGCAACTTTTTTGCCGATAACTCTCATTCTTAAGCCTACAATAAATATTCTTTATTATACTAGCTATTCTTAAAATTCCCTTTAGCAAGTGAAGCCAGGAATCCTTGTTTGGTTTGAATAAAGGTCTCTGAAACTTGGGAGAGCTCCCTGGGCTTCTGAGAATGACCATGTGGCAGCTGTATGTAGGTCACGCCCGAGGCTTCTGGGTGCTCCTGGTGAGATCCATCTTGAGGCATTGTTGCTATTTAAAGCTCTCTCAAACACTCTAGATCGAATTGCCAGTCAATCACCATCCTGCAGAATCAGTTAGACACCCTCATAGGAATGATATTACAAAATTATCACACCCTGGGATCTCCTCACTGCTGAAAATGGAGGCACCTGCCTTTTCCTACAGGAAGAATAACATTTCTATATCAATCAATCAGGAGTAAGAGGCTTTGAGACTGAGCCTCAGAACTCCACAAATACACTGAAATAGGGGGTCTTGAACTGGTCTAGGACAATGGTTACTTTGGATAGCTCCTCTATTGGGACCCATACTTTGCATCTTTCTCTTAGTAAGCTTTTTTGCCCTCTGCTTAGTAAATTGTCTCCAGAAATTCTTACAGCAATGCTTAAATACCTTTATTAGGAGCACTATCCAGGACCAGATCAAGACCATGTTCTTGTTCCATCACTCTAATTCAGCATGCCAGCCTCTAATCTTGGACCCCCCGACTTTGACCATAATCAACAGGAAATAGCCAGATGAGGACTATGTCCCCACTCTTTTTATGTCTTCAGGGTCTGGAGACAGATCTGAGGGAATTATTTTAAATCCCTTTCCTGGGCTATTCCTACTTGACCTGTGATGTTAAATCTCTTCTTTCTCTGACTTAGGCTGTAAAAGCTCAGTTCCTCATGGAAACCTACAATGTTAAATATTCCACTCTTGTCACATTGTCAGGACAGCCCTTAATGTACCTAAATCCACTAAAATTATCTTAAAGTTTCTAAGGTCAAAGTTCAGTCAAACCTTTATATAAATTAATTCTTATAAAGGCTAACTTAAAGAACAGAATGTATGTCTAGTCAAAGTATTATTCAAGAATGTTTGGGGTTTTGTACACATTAATTAAAGTACCAGATTTGTGTAACTAACCTTCTTGGATGTTTAATAACCATACTTAGAGACTTACACTAATCTGGTTAGAGGGACTTAAGGAGACAATTTTTGGCTCCTTGCCCCTCATGGTTGAATAAGTCCCAGGGGACTATGGGGTATCTCAAAATATCCTGTAACTGTAATAAGCCACCTGTTCTCCTGTTCAGGGAGACCATAGAGACCCAACTAGAGAGACTCAAACCAGTGTCCAGGCTACAAAGAGAAGGGTGAACACAGAAGAAAGTTCCTTCCATGCTTTTAAGTGAAATCACAGTCAAGTAGGACTTTCTGACTTATACGCATATAGATGGACCTGGTATAAGGAAGGCCTAAGGAAACAAGGCTCCCCCTAAAACCCAAGTGACCCCTGAGGACCAGATCCTCAATTGACCTTAAAAAACAAAATGCTTGGTTGATATGGGATAACTGTACGGTCTTAAACACTCAAAAGGAAAGTATAACCAATATTAAAGTGATCAATATGTTTCTTTTAGAGTCTTAGGAATTGTACTTCTCAGACATTAGGCTCAAAAATTCATGAGATGTCCCTCTGCTTCTTGGGCCTGCACAAGCCCCACCGGCCTCTCTCTGGGGTAAGTCCATCCTGCCCTCAGCACCTTGACTCCCCCAGCCCCATTCACCCTCCCACCCCCCCCCACTCCGAGTTTGGGCCCTGCCCCATTCCTTGTCTTGGGGCCCCAGATACCTGGGGAACCAATACTACTTCCTGATCCTTTTCATCCAGACCAATGCAGCGCCTTCTCTGGGCCCCAGGAACACTGTTTCACCTCACCTCCTTCTGCTTCCCTGGGCCTGCACCACCTGCCAGCCTCTTTCTGGGATGCAGGAGCTGACCTTTCCTCTTCCTGATCTTTGCATCCAGGCGAACCCAGCTCCTCAGTGCAGTCCCCAGAAGTCCTTGGGGCCTCTTCCTGCCCCATCGGCCTTTGCATCTCTGGGTGGCATGGCCACCAGCTGCCCTAGACCAGCATCTTTCCTGGGCCAGGCTCCCAGGACAGTCCAATCCCCAAATTCCTGAGGCCAAAATATTCCTGGAGGGATCCAGACCTTAGGAGAAAGCCTAGAAACATCTGATCCTCATCTGAATTGGGCCTCTGTGGGAACTCCTGAAGACAAAAGCAATCCGGCCACTCCAATATAAAATC
>NW_008335195.1:1193567-1196270 GCF_000622305.1 Nannospalax galili
TGCTGACCTTAATGCCTGAGCAGCTGATGTCTGATTTAGAAAGTACTTTCCTCAACAAACTTACAGTCAACATCATTCTAAATGGAGAAAAACTGGAAGCATTCCCATTGAAATCAGGAATGAGACAAGGCTGTCCACTCTCCCCACTTCTCTTTAACATAGTACTTGAAACTCTTGCAAGAGAAATAAGACAAAAGAAGGAAATTAAAGGAGTAATAATTGGAAGAGATACAAATTATCCCTTTTTGAAGATGCTATGATATATCTAAGGGACACCAAAAATTCCACCCGAAAACTCCTAGAAATTATTAACACATTCAGTAAAGTGGCAGGTAACAAAATTAACCTACAATAGTCTATAGCCTTTCTATATACCAGTAACAAGCAATCAGAGAAAGAGCACATGGAAACATTCCCCTTCACAATAGCTGTAAAAAAATAAAATATCTTGGAATAAACCTTACGAAAGACATTAAAGAACTCTACAATGAAAATTTTAAATCTTTAAAGAAAGAGATTGAGGAAGACATCAGAGGATGGAAGGACCTCCCATGTTCATGGATTGGAAGAATTAATATTGTGAAAATGACCATCCTACCAAAAGTCATATATAGATTTAACGCAATGTCAATCAAAATCCCCATGATGTTTTTCACAGAATTGGAAAAAACTATCCTAAGATTCATATGGAAGCACAAAAGACCTTGGATAGCCAAAACAACACTGAGTACTAAGAGCAATCCCAGGGGGATTACTATACCAGATTTCAAGCTGTATTGCAGAGCTATAGTCCTAAAAACAACATGGTACTGACACAAAAATAGACCCATAGACCAATGGAACAAAAGTGAAGACACAAATATAAGTAAATGCAATTTCAGCCACCTGATATTATATTTTACAAAGGGGCCAAGAACCTTAACTGGAAGAAAGACAGCATGTCCAGCAAATGGTGCTGGCAAAACTGGATCTCCACTTGTAGAAGAATGAAACTAAACCCCTATCTTTCACCCTGCACAAAAGTCAATTCCAAATGGCTCAAAGACCTCAATGTAAAGCCTGAAACTTTGAAACTATTAGAAGAAAATATTGGGAAACACCTGCAAGATATAGGCGTAGGAAAGGATTTTCTAAACCGGACATCAATTGCTCAGGAAACAAGGGCAAGAATTAACAAATGGGACCTCATTAAACTAAAAAGCTTCTGTACATCAAAGGAGACAACCAAGGAAGCAAACAGAAAACCCACAGAATGGTAAAAAATCTTCACCAGCGACACATTTGACAGAGGTTTAATAACCAGAATTCATAACGAACTCAAAAAACAGAGAACCAAGACAAGAAGCAACCCAATTAAAAGATGGGCTAAGGAGCTTGCAAAAGAAGAAGTAAAGATGGCTATGAAACATCTCAAAAGATGTTCAACATCACTAATAATCAGGGAAATGCAAATTAAAACCACTTTAAGATTTCACCTTACCCCAGTCAGACTGGCTAAGATCAAGAAAACAAATGATACCAAATGTTGGAGGGGACGTGGGGAAAGGGGAACACTCATCCACTGCTGGTGGGGCTGCAAACTGGTTCAGCCCCTATGGAAAGCATTGTGGAGAACTCTTAAAAAACTACAAATAAACCTACCATTTGACCCAGTTATACCATTCCCCGGCATATACCTAAAGAACTCATCCCATTGCAGAGACACTTGTACATCCATGTTTGTTGCTACTCTTTTCACAATAGCTAAGAGATGAAAGCAACCTAAGCGTCCCTCAGTTGATGAGTGGATAATGAAAATGTGGTTCATTTATACGATGGAGTTTTACTCAGCAGTGAAGAAAGATGAAATCATGAAATCTGCAGGTAAATGGACGGAACTATAAACTGTTATACTAAGTGAAGTTACACAGACTCAGAAAAAAAAACAACATATGTTCTCCCTCATATGTGGATCCTAGCACCAAATCCTGATAAGTGATTATGTATCCAGACATAATTCAGGAAGCAGAATAGTCAACGGGAGCCAGGGAGGTAAAGGAAAAGAAAGAATCTGAAAGAGAAAAGTAGTAAACAGGTGTTAATAAGGGAGATATAGATAAATAGGGTATTAGTAAGGGAGAAAGGGGGGGATGGGGGCACCTTAAGTGGGAAAACCATGATGGACGGGTGAGACAATATGAGAGATAAACAATGCCTAGCTAGTTTTGAAAACCAGAGAGAACCATATTTCTCCTACAATTTACTGACAAATTATACATAGCAGATCAAGAAATATATGTCTAGGTAAGGTTTATCTGAGAACAACTGGTCTTTGCCCAAGATTTATCTACATGGCACACAGTAATTAAAAATACCAGACTGGTCGAACTAACCTTCTTGGATGTTGAAAAGACATACTTTGAGGTCTATAATAATTTGGTCAGAGGGACATAAAGGACACTTTTTGCTCCTTGCCCTCCTAGGTAGACTAGTTCCAGGGGACTATGAGCATCTCTCAAAATGTCCTATAATGGTGGTGGGTCACCTGTCCTCTTGATCAAGAAACCGGGGAGACCCCACCAGATGGACTTGAACCAGTGTCCAGTCTATAAAGAGGAGGGTCTACACGGATCCTCAAACGACCTTAAGAGTAAAAATAAATCATTTTATCTGGACCTTAAACACCCAAAAGGAAAGTATAACCAAAGATTTAAGGGGCCAATA
>NW_008335195.1:1197076-1229014 GCF_000622305.1 Nannospalax galili
AGTGCTGTTGTAATGAAATGCCTCTTCTAATTATGTGGTTATTAAATAAATAATTTTTAAAGAAATACATGAGATGTTTAGAAAATTCTACTTCAGACCTTGACTCAATTCAACACTGTAGTACCTACCTGCACTAAGGGAGACCAGAACATTACTGTTCTTATCTAAAAACTAAATAATGGCTAAATTTCTCCCGTTTGCCTGTCTAGAAGCCATTTTGGAGGGAACACACACTGTGATTCTATCCACTTCAACAACTATCAAAATGCCAGAACGCAGATCCTGAGTTCATTGCTCTGAGTCTAGACATGGTGGCCAAAAGAAAAATGAGGAGGAACCCAAAGATGGATGCTTTGTAAACCCTCATCAAGAAATTCTAATGGACTTTGACTTGGATATTTAAAATTCACCTTGTTCTGACTTTTCCTGGTTCCCTGCCTAGAACTTCTTCACATCTCCTCCTAAGCATCAAAGATGTTCTTTTCTCTATATAGCTAACAATTATGCACTTTGGGGGTCTCTTAGATAGACCACTGTGGGGGTACCCCAATTGCCACACTCTGCTTCACTATCCAGTGTGTAAGAATTCAGAGTGGTCAGTGTCCCAATTCCCTATTGGCCATTAGGGTTACCGCTTCAGAAGGATAAGTAATGAGAGCTGGAGGTAGAAATTGGATAGGCAGTTTTAGGGTGCAGACCCCAAAAGAAAAATGACTAGTTTCTTTCTGGCTCAGGGCTGGAAATTCCCTTGGATTTGGCAGTAAACTTGTCCCTACCTGAGGCTAAGGATGTCAGAACTATCTAATTCTGCCGTAGCTAGAGGCTGGGAATGTCAATAAGGGGTTCTGTTTTTTCCATCTCTTTTTCCTGAAGTAATGCCCTGATCCTGAAAGACACTGAGGACATGACCAGAGCCTATATGAACCTGGACACCTGGACTGACCAGCTCAACTCCCCTCCCCTTCTCCTTCCACTAAACCCTTATTGACTCCTGAATAATGAGATCATTGTATTATGCTTAATCAGCTTTTGTCTTCTCCAAAGATTCCTACAGAATGTTCTGAGACCCAGCTGTAACCTGAGACCAAATTAAGGCTATGTTCCTGCTCCATGCCACCAGAAGTCACCTTCTCAGTTAAGAGAGAAAGGATGTCTCCCATTCATTTCTTTTTATGTATTCAGGGTCTGTAATGAAGGAAAATCAGCCTGACAGGTGACTGAACAAACTGACCATTCCCTCACCCTGCTTCCCCACTCCAAGAGGGAGATACATCTATCTTAGAACACAAAGACCCAGAAAAAGACACCTGGCTTCTTATCAGCTTCCTTGAAGATTTGGTTCCTTATCAAACAACTTGCAGAAGATAACTGGTTCCCCTATTAGAATTCCCCATCTTTCTTTCCCAGATCCCAGGAAGGAGCAGGACACCATGCAAAAAAGGTACACCCTATCTTCTGGAATTCCAGGAAGGTACAACCCCCTTCCTAGGACTTTCTAGGTCTACCTATAAACCCCAGACCTTCTCTAACTGAGATCCCCAACCTCTATCCCAGTGGTAAGGTTGCATGCCCCTCATAGCTAATAAAGCTATCTGCATCTGTTGAAGGTCAGATTCCATTTCTACTTCTTTATCATGTCACCTCCTCATCCTGAATTCTAACACTCCTCACTCGGGAATCTGGTTGAAGCCTTTTTGCAGTTGAGAAGCAAGAATTCCATGACAATTACTACTTACTATAAAGGTTGCTGACAGACACAAAGTTATATTCCCTTCATATATAAGTATTTTAAGATAAAATAGCCATGATCCAAGCTTAAGATCTCTTCCAGACATTTTCTAGGGCTCTCAAACAAGACTGCTAGCTTAGTTTAAATGGAGACGCCCTACTTTCCTGAATCCTGGGGATCTAGACTTTTACCTTTTCAATTGTAATCCTGTCAAGTGCCCCTCAGGAACCACCCTGTCATCTCATTTAGGTTCCACAGCAACCTCTAAAAATGACACCTTAAAAACCCACCAAAATGGCATAGGTGGTTATTGTGGAGACAGTGAGTGTGACTCTGAGAGGCCCATACCTGTGCTCTCAGGAGGGTCTTGCTTTGTTTTCTTGAGCATCTGCCTCTCTTTCTCTTAAGCCTTGTCCTTAGAATCTATATGGAAATATCTTTTAATAAATTCCAAACTCTGCCTCATACTGGCTCATGTTGAAATGTTTTTCTTTGTCAAAGGTAAGGATCTGATTCTACCTGAGTAAAGGTCCCTAAAAGATTAAGGGAACTCCTCAGCTCCAAGTGACAGTGTGGAGTTGTGCTTTGGTCCCTGCCACCACTGATATTTTTATTTGTTTACTTATTTATTTTGGTTTGATTTTATTTATCTATTTGTTTTGTGGTGTTGGCATTTAAATTCATGACCTTGAACATGCCAGGCAAGCACTTTGTCACTGAGCCATCTCCCTAACCCCTGTGTATTCATTTTCCAAAGCTGTTTTAATGGGTAGCTATGATTTCCTGAAATCAGTGACTCCTTACAGAGGCTCACAGCACTAAGAAAAGCTGTTAGTGCACATATTTTACAATGAAAGCTTTTGTATTAAAATAAGAAAAGGACAAAGGTAAGGGTACAGAGAGATCAAGAAAACTGATGTCTCCTTCAAGCACAGTCACATGGACAGCACTCAAGTCTCCCAGCTTCACTGTGACCACTCAGAAATCTACTAGCAGTCAGCGACATAGACATGGAGGATCCATATGACTGACCTTTGTACCCTAGAGATCAAATTTTGCCCAGTACAGCGCAGGACCCAGCCACAAAAGTAACCATCCATCACTGTTCTGGATAAACGATGCTCCCCTCCATAAGCTTGTATGTTGAAGTTCCAACTCCAGGATCTCAGAGAGTGATGTGGTTGGAGAGAGGTTTGAGGAGATGATTAAGGCAAATTGAGGTCATGAGGGTGGATCCTGGACCAACAGGACTGGTGTTCTTATAAGAAGAGAATAAGACATAGACTTACATGGAGGAAGGACTGTGTGATGACACAAGAAGATGCTATCTATAAGCTAAGGTCAAAAGGCCTGAGAAAAATCAACCCTTCCCATACCTTCCAATTTTTTTAATTTATTTATTTTTATTTTATAAGTATTTTGCCTGCATGTTTGTAAGTGAACCACACGTTTGCACTGCCTGAAGACTCCAGAAGAGGGCATTGGATTCCTGGAACTGGAGTTACAGACTATTATTAGCTACCATGTGGGTGCTGAGAACCAAACCTAAGTGTCTTATTTATCATTCAGTTGCTGTGACAAAATACTCTGACAAAAACTGACTTGGGGAGGAAAGGGTTTATTTGACTCTCATTTCCCAGGACTGTTCATCACAGAGGGAACCCAAGTTATGAACTTAGGGTAGGAACCTGGAGGCAGGAGCAGAAGCACAAGCCATGGAGGAATGCTGCTTCTTGGCTTGCTCCCCTGGCTCATGGCCAGCCTGCTTTCTTATATGACACAGGACCACCTGCAGAGGGGTGACACCACACACAGTGGGCTGGACCCTCCCACATCACTCAAGAACCAAGAAAATCCCCCACAGACATGGCCACAGGCAAGTTCAATGGCTCCCTCAGTTGTGGATCCCTCAACCCAGGTGTGCAAGTTGACAACTACAGCTATCCAACATACTGAGCCTTCAGCAAGAGCAACTAGGAATACCCAAGAAGATGTAAAGAGAGAGCTTACAATCTTGTGGGTTTTAGTCCATAATTGGTCCCATTGCTTATAGGTCTGTGACAGTGCAAAGCCAACTCACCCGATGGCATGGGTATGAAATCAATCAATCAATCAAATAGAAAGAAAGAGGAAAGGACTGAGGTCTTTCTGTTTCCTTCAAGGGTACACCCAAATGACCTACAGACCTCCCACTACTCCCCACTTTTCTTTTGGCCTTTTTGAGACAGGGTCTTTCTGTAGCCCTAAATGGCCTGGAACTCCCTATATAGGTCAGGCTGGCCTTGAGCTTGCAGAGATGGGCCTGCCTCTACCTCCTGTGTGCTGGGATTAAAGGCATGTACCATGGCATGTACCGTACTCAAGGCCCCACATTTTTAAAGCTTCGTTAACAGATTTGTCAGGATCAGACCTGGACCTTGGCAGCCCTAAAAAGCTAGGCTTTCTCACTGTGGTTGTTTGAATGAGAAATGTTCCCCATAGGCTCTAAGTGTTTGAACACTTGGTCTGTTGGTGGCACTGTTTGGAGAAGGTCATGGAAATTTTCAGGGGTTATAGTCTTGCTGGAGGAAGTATGTCACTGGGGGCAGGTTTGAGAGTTCATGACTTTGTCCCATTTTCCGTCTCTCCCTGCTTCTTGTGCCTGGTTGAAGATGTTTGTGCTCAGCTTTCTGCTCCAACTGCCTCCTGTATGCTTCCCTCATCACGATGGACTTTTATCCCTCTGAAACCATAAGCCTAATAAACTCTTCCTTCTATAAGTTGCCTTGATCATGGTATTTTAGCACAACAGAAGAAAGTAACTAATACAGAAATTGGTACCAGAAGTGGGGTATTACTGTGAATGACCTGATTGTATTGGGTTTTGGAGGAATGTGGAAGACTTTTGAAGTTTGAAGTTTGAACTAGAAAAGCAGTTGAATGCTGTAAGCAGAGCTTAATGCACCATTTTAGTAAAGGCAAGGTTTTGGCAAAGAATCTGACTACCATCTGACCAAAGCCTAAGAACCTAGAGCATAACCTAAAATATAATGGATCAGTTTCTTTAGTGAGGGAATTTCAAGCCAACCCTACATTGAATCTTTGGTATTGTTATTAATGGTGAATATTCTGCAAATCTACAATGAAAAAGAGCAACTGGGGCAAAAAAATGCAAAATATACAGTTTGGAAAGGAAAATAGCACTAATAAGCTTAATATGGCCACACAGAAATATGTTGGAAGAGAGGTTGCTATTGATCAGAAGATTAGAGATATTTAGGAGAGGCCTCCTGCTCTACTGTGCAATGGAAAGAGTATCCCCAGGACAAGAACTCACCCAGCTAAGCTTCCAACTTGTGAAAGGAAAGGGCCTAAGGAGTTTTCTCCTAGAAAACCACAGCATACAAAAGCTGCTGGTAATGTGGATGAAAGGGCCAAGGTCCATCTCAAGCTGGCAGCATAACTTGGCAGTGTCATTCACAAGGTGCTGGCTTTAGAGGATGAAAGATTCAAGAGTGACAGGGTCATCAGTTCTTGTTCTGTGGTTTTAGAAAACTGCAATGTATGGAAGGGGTAAAATGTATGGTCCTGTGTAAAAAAGGCCTTGAGAGGCCATTGTGTGAAGTTACTGAGGTCAAGCCTGGTAGACAATGGAGACCCTGAAATGGAGAAGCCAGGGCTTGAAGATTCTGATAAGGAGAATTGTATACAGGGACTGACACCAGCCCCCAAAATAAATATATGTTGCATGCAGTAAAGCTGGAAGAGCTGATCCATATAACCCCTTTAGAAGTTAAATCTAAGACATCAGACATGGAGCTACAGGACTTTGTGTTTGCACTGATGGATTTCAGTTTTGTTTTGAGTCAATATATCCTCACTTTGCCTTCATTCCTCCATTTTCAAATGGAAAATGTGTGTTCTACACCATTGTATGATAGAAGTATATGATTTGCTTTTTGATTTTGCAGGGAGTTACAGTCAGGAGACTGCCTCAAGTTCTAAGAAAAGATGGGAATTTAGAACCATGTTAATGATTATGGAGACTTAAAGTTGAACTAAATGTATTTTGTACTATTAGATGGTTGTAAGCCTATGGTGGCCTAGGAGTGGAATGTGGTGGTTTGAATTAGAAATACCTTTCATGGGTTCTAGGTATTTGAATACTTGGCTCTAATCGGTGGTGGTGTTTAGGGAGGATCACGGAACATTTCAGGAAGTATGACCTTACTGGAGGAAATATGTTGCTGGAGGTGCAGGGGTGGGCTTTGAGAGTTCATAGCCTTGCCCTGCTTCCAGTATCTCTATGCTTTCTGTGCCCGGTTGAAGATGTGAGTGCTCAGCCTTCTATTCTGGCTGTCTCCTGTCTTGCTTCCCCTGCCATGATGCACTCACTCTTATCTTTCTGGACCCAGAAACCTAATAAACACTTTCTTCCATAAGTTGCCTTGATTATGGTGTTTTATCATAACAACAGGCAGAAACAGGTGACTAAAACTGTCACCATCCTCAGTGAGACAGTTAACCAGGCAAGTAATAGTGAAAAACAGGGAAAGGAAATTTATTCAGTGTGGCCACACTGGGAAGAAAAACAAAGATGTCCAGTGACTGTTCAAGTCCATCCTCAAGGTCCTGATATAAGGTTCGGATTTAAATAGAAAACAAAAGGTGTGCATAGCTAAGCAGTCCTGATCAAGGTGAGGTTCTGTCCATTGTCATCTCAGTTTTAGTCTGTCCTCCATGATGAACTGTTGTCTGAACTGTGAAATATCTTGGAAAACAAGTTCGCATACCAAGACTCCAGACTTTTCCTTCTTCTAGCATGATACTCTTAAGAAACTAATTTTTAGGGTCCATTGTCTCAATAGTCTGAAAGCCAAAAGGAGGGGTACAGGTTCTTGAAAGTCAAAGTCCAGGCTGGCCCCACTGGACTAGACACAGGATATTGACATAGCTTCGTTCTTACTGATTTTTTTTTTTTTCAGGAGAAAGTTGTTTCCTGGAACTGGTGGACTACAGAACCCATTTATTTGGTAGCTGAGGTTTCCAGGGGCTGGCCATATGCCTCACTGATGGCCTCCTCCCTGTACCTCCAGCCAGGAGGGACAAGTCAAGACTTCCCTCTTCTATCTTCTTCTGCTTTTTAGTAAACTCTGAGATTAATTGGGACCCACCCAGATAATCCCAGACACTCCGGCCATCCTAAAATATTTCCCTTGATCCTTCTGCCAAATCTGTTCTACAGATAGAGAAGCTCCAAGCAGGATAGAAAAACAGGAATGATTATGGGGAAAATCATGGTACAGTAGAAGGTATAGGTAAGAACATAAAAACCCCCTTTTCCTCTCAGCTTTTCATCCAGAGTAGGGGCAAGGTTTTTCCTTCTGTTTTCTTCATGGTAAGAAAAGACTGATCCACCACTGAGGTGGGTGGGTATTTGTACATGGATCCCAGGAATTGAACTCAGGTCCTCATGCTTGCACAAGTATTTTACCAATGGAGCCACCTCTCCATTCCCCATTTTGGTATTTTAGTCTGGACTGTTGGGACCATTGTAGGAACCTAGTCCTAAATAATGGCCTCTTGTGTTTTTTACTTAATACCACTCATAAAGAAATAAAATCTCAACGAAATAGCTATAATTTAGCAAGCAGACCTCTAAAAACAAATTTAAAGAGTGAGAGAATCAATATTCTAAGGTGATTAAAAAGAAAGCATCCCCAAAATATAGACTGCTATTTTTTAAAATGGGAACAGGAAAGTTCTCTCAAATACTAAGCCAAGATATGAAAATAAACAATAGAAAGATAAAAACAAAATTTCCCTGAATACAGATGGAAGCATTACCAAAATGATTATAAACCTTATAAAAGAACAATATAGAAGCTCTGACAACTGAGTATTAAATAAAGTTTAAAAAATGAAATGGGGATGAAGTTAAGGGAAAGAAAATTATGCAACAATGATTACAGGACAGTTTATTGGAATCAAATAAGATATGAGCAATCAAGAAAGTTCAGCAGGTAAAGGCACCTGCCACCAAGCCTGACAGCCGGAATTCAATCCCTGGGACCCATATGGTCAAAGGAGAGAACTGATTCCCCTATATTGTCCTAGGACTTCCACACATGCACTTTGGCACACCCACATGTATATACATATACCCACACACTCTTTAGATAAGTAAATATATAAGTACAATAAAATTTTTAAAGATTTATTTTATTTTTATTTATGTATATGTATGTATGTCTGCACATGACCACAAAGACCAGAAGAAGCCATCACAAGCAGTTGTGATGGGAACTTGTTGTCCAACATGGGTGTTGGGAATTGATCTCGGGTCTTCCATAAGTGCTTTTGGCCACTAAACCATCCTTCCAGTCCCTAAAAAAAATTTTTTTAAAGAAGACATAGTTCTTTTAGATAAAGCCCTCTTCCCCATGAGGAAACCAAGGCCTCAGTCTGAGGGACCATACAGGACCTCAGGGGGAATCAGAGCAGAAATGTTTCCTACAGATGTACAATGTTTCCCTAAACTATTGGAAAATGTGAAGGTAAAATAAGTTTATTTTCACAAATGAAAAAATTTTAACTTAACTCTAAACTCATTGACTTAGGAAGCCACTGTTCATGGAGCCCAGGAGAGTGAGACTGAAAGTCAGGAAATGGAGATCAGTCTCGGGCTACACTGACCCACATGGAAGAGGCAGGCCCAAGGATGCAGCTCCATACTGCCAGCCATGCAACCATCGAGTTCGTTTTGGAGAACTCCAGTTAAGTTAAGCCAAGATCTGCAGAAAACTATTTCAAGTTGATTCAGAATGAGGTAAAATTGCAGACTATTAAGAAAAAGCTGGATGGAGCTGGAGAGGCAGCTCAGTTGGTAGGTTCTCTAAAGGAACAGAAATGAGGGAATGAATATATATTAAAATGGGACTTATTATATTGGTTTACATAATTCAGGTGAGATAGGCCAACAATGGCATTTGTGCTGGTTAGTTTTTGTCAACTTGACACAAACCAAAGTCACAGGGAAGAAGGAACCTCAACTGAGGAATTTCCTTCATCAGACTTGCCTGTGGACATGCCTGTGAGGCATTTTAATTGTTAATTGATGGTAGGAGGTCACAGCCCACTATGGGGGGTACCATCCTTGGGCAATGTGGGCTGTATAAGAAAAGTACCTGAGCAAGCCAGGGGAATCAAGGGACCAGTGAGCAGTGTTCCTCCATGTTCTCTGCTTCCATTCCTGCCTTTGGGTTTCTGCTTGAATTCCTGCTCTGACTTCCCTCAATGATGGACTGTGTTGTGGAAGTGTAAGCCAAATAAATCCTTTCCTCCTCAAGCTGTTTTTGGTCAGTGTTTATCACAGCAATAGAGAACCAATCTAGAACAGCTGTCTTCACACTAGAGTGGCTAAGAACTCTGTGGCTACTTAGTCCATGAGGCTTGGTGCCTCAGCAGTCCCAGTCTGGAACTGACAGCCTGGAGGATTCCTGAGGAGTCACAGATCCTTAATCCATTATGGAAGGTTGTAGAAGCTGGGTTCTGATGTCAGTGAAGGATGGGAGGAATAGATGCAGCAATAGGGTAAGCTGCACCACCAGCAGACAGTGAAGGCAGACATGTGAAAAAGCAAAGCATTCTTAGACCTCCTTATATCTGGGCTTCTATCTGAAGGTTCAGCACACTCAGGTTGAGGGTGCTCTGCCCTCAGTTAATCCTGGGAAAGAGCCTCACAGACCCATCCAGTGACATGTCTTTTAGTTGATTTCAGATCTGATCAAGTTGACAACCAAGATTAACCATTACATTTAATATGCAAGGAAACCAGGTGTGGTGGTACATACCTGTAATTCCTCCAGGTGGCAGCAGCAGTGTCAGGAATTCAAGGCCATGCTAATAAGATAGTTCAGCAGGTAAAGCACTGGTGACAGAAATTCCATCTTCAGAACCCATGTAAAGGTAGGAGAGATCTGACTCCACAGAACTGTCCTCTGACCTCCACATATATATTGTGGCACACGTGTGTGTGGGTACACGTGCACATGTGCATGTGTGTGTGTGTGTACATGTGCATACTCACACTCACAGAATAAGAATGAGAGCAAGAGCCAGACTGGGGTGGGGTGGGAGATAGGGACCTAAGTAAAAGACAACAGTAGTACACACTCAAGGAAGGGGTGAGTTCACACTCTCAAGAGAGTTGCATTGAATGATCAAATTTTTGCATTTGTTTTAGGTCAAACTTCATTGGAGAAAGAGTGTATTCATGAGTTAATATGGGGTGGGGAAAAAGACAGAATTCCAATAAGGGGAAAAACTCCCCTTTTCTGTCCTTACATGGGGATTGCTGATATGACAGGTTGTCCCATACATAAGGGGAGCACGTAATTTTGCAAAGCTAATGATGTAGATGCCATTTCTGATGGTTCTATTGACTGTCAGCTTACAGGGCCTAGAATCACTGAAAAAAGAAGCTTCTGGGGATTCCTGTGAGGAATGATCTAGATTAAGTCAGCATCTGCAAACACCTATGGGGGACTATCTCGATTAGGTCAGCCTCTGGACATGTCTATAAGGGGTCATCTGGATTAGGTTAATATCTGGTCATGCCTATGAGGGACAATGTAGATAAAGTTGGGCTCTGGGCACACCTGTAGGGGACTATCTAGATTAGATAACCTCTGGGCACATCTGTGAGGGATGGCCTAGACTCAGCCTCTGGGCATACTTGTGAGGGATTATCTATATTAGGTTAGCCTCTGGGCACACCTGTTGAGGATTATATATATTAAGTTAGCCTCTAGACACATTTGTCTAGATTGTCTTAGCCTATGGGCACACCTTTTATATATATAAAATTTCTTATATATATTAGGCTAATTGGGCGGAAGACCCATCTTTAATGTGAGATGTATCATTTCCTGGGATGGGGTCCTGGACTGAATTAAACAGAGAAAGTAAGCTGAGCTCCAGCATCCATCTCTCTCTGCTTCTTGATCATGCAATGCAATGTGACTGGTTGCCTTAAGCTCCTCCTGCCATGACTTCCCTGCATTGATGAACTACATCCTCAGACTATAACCAAAATAAACTCTTCTTCCTTAAGTTGCTTTTTGTCAGTGACAGAATGTGTGAAGAGCCATTAATCTAATTAGGAAAGCAATATAACCATAGATCTCTTAAAATGGTGAACTGACCCTAAATTGGCAGCCTGGCCTTGCTCAAGCCTTATCTACTGGTCACTCCCTGGACTCTTTATGGAGCCCACCCATCTCCTTTAGTGCTATACATAATTCACCTGCCTGAGAAAATAATCTTTGGTGAAGAGACCCTCAAGGACACCAGTCCCTGGCATGGAGTTAACTCTTGCAGCTGTGTGCAGCAGAGTTCCTATGTAAGTTCAGACTGCTCCCCCTTTCAAGGCAGATACCATTCCTTGGAAGAACTTATCAGCCTTTGTTGGTTCCTTGAATAAAGGAACACATTCCTTGCCTGTTGCAGGTCTGACTCTGACTCTTATTTCTAAACTTTAAACTCCTTCCGTTTTCTGCTCTCCTGAATCCAACACAGAGTATTTTATCAGAACAACAGGAAACATGATTAGTTATGCATTATAATGAAACAAAAAATAATCAGCAGTCGTCTGTTGGCCATGTAGATCCAGCAGTTTAAGATGTTTTTGTGTCTTTACTGTTGAGGGTCCTGTGCTACAGCTCCATGACATCAGCCTCTGTCCACTGGGCAGTCTGCCTCACTGTCCTGAATGGGAGCAGTTACTTGATAGTAACTGTCCTGAATGTGTCTCAAGCCACTGGCTTGAGTGTGACATCCAAAATGTGTCACTGTTTCTCGGGAGAGCTTAGGACAGGCGCAACGGACAGAAGAGATTCTCACACACGACTGTTTGATTGTATTATGCGTTTACTAGGTCAAAGCATAACAAACACACATCAATACAAACACTCAAAGGGAAACCCGGTCCTCTAGCAGTTAAGAGTCCCAAAGTCTCTTGGAGTACCTTCCAGAGGTTAAGCCTTCAGGCACTCCATGTGGAGAGGTTCTCTAGTCCGCCGTGATCGGTGCACTCTCCCGGCTGAGGAGCTGTCTCTTGCAGGTTCTGATCACGTCTGGTCGTGGCAGACTCCCGTCAGTCTCTGGCTCTCAGGCTGAGGTCCTTGATCAGGTCTCAGGCGAGGCTCCAGTCTGGTCTCAGGCAGAGCTTTAGGTAGCGGTCTCAGGTTTTGGGCAATGTGCCAGGATGAGGCCCACGGATTCAGAGTCTCATGTGGCCAAGCATCAAAAGAATCTTTTTAGCTACCAGATTTTATATATTTCTTTTCTGTCTGCAGTCTTTCTGACTTACGTCAGTAACTTCAGTGTTTTCTTGAGATATGGTCCACACCCTGTGGTCACTTATCACCAACACATAGGCACTCAACTCACATAGGTTCTGTTTGGTTGCTGTGTTACAACTTAGCTTCTTATCTACTTAACTACTTCACACAGTGTCACAGCAATGTTCAGTTTGGTTTCAGAGTTTACAGAGTTAATATTTATCTTTAATTTCTGATTTCTAAATTCCTAATAAATTCCTAATACATTCAGTACACTCTCTATTCCCTATATCTAATTAGCTGATCTCATTATCTGTAACTTTGTGCCCATTATCCAACCTTTCCCTGTCCTCCTTCCCCATGTCTTTCCATGTTTTATTATGTTTTCTCTAAAATCAACATTTTTAGACTCCATAAGTCGCTAAGACCACACGGCATTTCTTCTTATGTCTGTTTCTTTCCTTTAGCATATTGTTCATGCTCATCTGTGTTGATGCAAATGTCGGCTCTCCAAGGTTGACGTGCTGCCCTCTCTGCCCTCGTTCATATGCTGATGATCAGATCTCGTATCTTGTCCTTTGTAAACCATGCAGCAGAGACACGGGGTGCAGATGTGTCTTCTACAGTTTCATCTTCCTTAGGAAAGTACCCAGTAGTGATGGACCCCTGATGATTCTTGTGTGTGTCGGGGGAGGGGTGTACATGTGTGTGCAAATGTCTGTAGAGGCCAGAGGTTGACCTCACCTTCTTGTCATTCTCTACCTTGTTTTGTTTGTGACATTTTCATCACATTTTGTGACATGTATGTGTGTGTGTGTGCATGCACATGTGAGTGCATATCACAGTGCATATGTGGAAGTCATAAGACAACTTGAGGGAGTTGGTTCTCTTCTTCCACCATGTGGATTCTAGGGCTTAAACTCAGGTCATTAGACTTGGTGGAAAGCACCTCTATCTGCTGAGCCATCTTGTCAGCCTCTTGCCTTTTATTATTATTATTATTATTATTATTAATTTATGTGGATATTACATGCATATAGAGGTGGAGGTCAGAGGATAACTTGCAGGAGTTGGTTCTCTCTTTCCATCATATACGTACCAAGGATCAAACTCAGGTTATCAGACTTGCCTTTACCATCTCGCTGTCTTGCCTTTTATTATTATTATTATTATTATTATTATTATTATTATTATTATTAATTTATGTGGATATGTGTGTGTGTCTGTGTGTCTTTATGTCACATGTGTGTGGGTACCCTTGGATGCCAGAAGAGGGTGTCAGATCTAGTACTGGAGTTACAGGTGCTGGGAACTAACTCAGGTCCTCTGGAAGAGCAGCAATTGCTGTAGCTGCTGAGCCATCTCTCCAGCCACCCACCCACAGCTTTGTTTTTTAAACACGGTTCCTCACTGGCCTGGGGCTCTCTGATTTGGCAGGCTGACTGGCCAGTGAGTCCCCAACACTGGGAATGCAAGCATGCACTGTGATGACAAGCATTTTTATGGAAATTGAACTCAGGTCCCCATGGCGAACGTGCCATGTGCCACTGACTAAGCCATCTCCCTACCCCCTGATATTTCTTTTTAATGAAGTGGTTCTAACAGTAAGTAGAATTTAGTATCCTTGCTAAGGCAGGATCTATAAATGCTTTCTTCATGAGACCCAGTGCACACAAGATCTCAGGTAATCCAGAGCTCTGCCCAGAAAGGGCAGTATAGCTCTAATCTCCTTCTCTGGTCCATCTTAAGTTTAAGGCTGACACCTCTGCACCAGGCAGGCCAGAAACCTGTGCTCCCCAAGGAAAGTCCTCTGCTCAAGCCACAGGCTATGTCTGGCCTTATCTGAGCCTGCGCAAGACAAACCTATCTCCAACTGAGAAATATCTACACATGGTACAGCAAGACTCCAATCTCACACCTCCCCAATTCTGCCTGCTTTGGGGTGTCCTTGATTCGTCTCAGCCTCCCTCCCTTTGTATTCTATCCTCTGCTCCTCCTGCTTAATTTCTCAAAATAGAAGAATTTAGAGAAACAAATTACAGACCAATGACAGTGTCAATTCCCATGAGCTCAGGAAAATGCAGAATATAAATCTAAGTTGAAGAAAGTATATTTACAATTGTCTTTTCCCTAGGTCCCAATGCCATCATCAAGCTTAACAGGAGCAGGAGTGGGAGAAAGAAGAGGAGAAAGAGAAGGAGGAGGAAGAGCCATGTAGTGAAGGTGCTTGCAAAGAATCTGGGGCTAGGAGAAAGCTCAGTGGGTAAAACGTTTGCTTTGAGGACCCGAGTTTCTTCCCCAGAACCCACATAAAACCCAGCCTGGCATCAAACACTTGATCCCTGGGACTCGCTGACCAGCCACCCTAGCTTACTTGGTGAGCTCCTGTCTCAAAAGATAAGGATGATGCCTGAGGAATGACTCCCAAGATTGACCTCTGGACGGATGGATGGACAGACAGGGACACACACACACACACACACACACACACACACGAGAATCTACTTTTTCCTGGGTGGGCTGCCCCTCTCCCTCAGGCACTTCCCCAGGGAGCTGTAAACCAGAGGAGCCCAACAATCTGAAGTTCCAAATCTTCTCCAAGCTGCAGTCCCCACCAGCTCCTCCCTGACTTATGTGGCCATCCTTTCTTCTGGTGTCCATTCAGACATTCACCCGATATTTACTTGGCTTTGCACTGTTTCAAGCACTGGAGACATAAAATCTTTATTCTCAGCAGTTTGTACTCTGAATGACTTAAGCAAAATGACTAAGAGTATAGATACATGTGCATGGGCTCCATTTGAGCATTGAAGTAAGAGGAACAAGGGTTCAAGAGTTGATCGGAAGCCAGGCATGGTGGCGCGTGCCTTTAATCCCAGCACTCAGGAGGCAGAGGTAGATCTTTGTGAGTTCCTGTAGAACAGGCCAGCCTGTTCTACATCTTGAGTTCCAGGCCAGCTGGGGCTACAGGGAGACCCTGTCTCAAAAAGCCTAAAGGGGGAGGGGAGAAAGAGTTGATCAGAGGGTTTGGAGAGGGAAAATCCAAGGGCCTTATATGCTTGAGTGACTGTAAAGAGGTTCAGGGTGTCTGGGAAAGGCTTCACAGCAGAGGGAGCCAACAGTGTAAAGGCCATGGAGCAGAGGGATGCTCAGATGCTCTGGAAATGAAAAAAAATCAGACCCTATATGCCACTGCACACATGTGTCCAAGCACAGGGACTCAGTAACAAACACGCTCACTCTGACACATTTTATAAATATGAACCCACTCACACTCACTCACATGCCCACACACACTCACCCTGCACACCCGTCCACATGCATTCATTCTGACACAAACCTCTGAGCATGTCAGAAAGGGAGTTTCTAGATAGACTGAAGTGAAAGGATCCATCCTCATTGTGGGCAGCGCCATGTCATAAGCAGGTATCTCAAAGTGCATAAAAATGACAAAAGTGAGCTGAGTACCAGCATTCATCTCTCTCTGCTTCCTGGCTGTGGATGCAGTATGACCAGTTGCCTCGGGCTCCTGCTGCCATCACTTCCCACCGTGATGGACTGCATCCTCAGACTGTGAGCCCAAATAAATATTTCCTTCCGTACATTGCTTTTGTCAGATATTTTGTTTCAAGTGTGTGTGTGTGTGTGTGTGTGTGTGTGTGTGTGTGTGTCCTCACGTGCATGTGTGTGCATCCTCACATGTATGTGCATCCATACAGGTATGTCTGTGTGTACATCCTCACAGGTGTGTATATCTTTACAGGTAAGTCTGTGTGCCTCCTCACAGGCATCCAGGCACATGTGCAGCATATTTGTGCAATCTGTGGTGATAAATGTTCTCAGACATGCCATGAAGCACACAAGTCCCTCTGTGTGCATAGAACTCCCAGGCTTCTTGCAGCCATGCAGCTGTATCCCCCAGCTGACAAAGGCAGGAAATGGAATGGAAGGATATTAGTCTGTTTTCTGCTGCTACAACAGAATACCACAGACTGAATAATTCATAAAGAGCTGAGGTTTGTTTCTTACAGTTCTGGGGACTGCGAAGACCAAGACAGAGGGACTGCATCAGGATAGTGCCTTCTTGCTTTCTGGAAATACAGTGGAAAGGTAAGTGCCCTTGAAGACAAACAAGTTGGAGGAGAATGGAAGGAAGCACAACTCACTGTTATTGCAAAACTGCTCCTGTAACAACATTAATCGTCAGGCAGAGCCCCCATGACCTAATCACTTTTTCAAGGTCCTGCCTGCCAACACTTGCAATAATACCTAAGTTTCCATTTGATTTTTGGAAGAGAACTTCACCATGGGAGAAAGGGGTGTAGCCTAAGCTGATCACCAGCTGAACTCCTTCAGGCTCTCCCGTGCACCTCACCTGACCCCTGGTCCCTGAGAGACACATGCCATGGTCTCCCTGTTGAAGAGGACACTGAGGAGAGGAAACTGAGCAGACACCCAGTGACTGTGACGGTGACAGGCAAGATGGGTTCTAACCTGCACTTGTGTGATCAAAAAAGGGCCTAACCCCATGACATTGCACATGCTACCCTCCCAAAGTCCCTGAGGAGTTCTCTGTTCCCCAAATACTCTTAACTCTAAATTCTAATTCTGCCATTTGTCTATTTCCTTTTCTTTCCAGTTTTGTGGTTGTTTTGTTTTGTTTTGATTTGTTTTTTGAGATAGTCTGTAGCCCAGGCTGGCCTCAGATTCGCAGCAATCTCTCTCAGCCTAGAGTAAGTAAGCCAGTTTATTTGGATGTTCTCTTTTTTGTTTAATTTTTTGTTTATTATTGGGGGGGCACAGCATGCCACTACATGCACGTGGATGTCAAAAAACAACTTTCCTTATCAAGGCAGGGTCTCTCTTGTTTCTCTGTGTACTCCAGGCTAGCTGGCCCACCAATTGCTGAGTGGTTTTCCTGTCCCCACCTCTTATTTTGAAGGAGAGGTGCTGGGATTATAGATTCATAGATGCTCACATGGCTTTTTAGTGGGGTTCTGGGATCAAACTCAGGTCACCAGGCTTGTGTGTACTTTTTTAACTTCATTCTTATTTTTTAATTAATTAATTTTTTATTTTATGCATGAGTGTTTTGCCTGCCTATAAGTTCACCAATGTGATGCAATATGTAGGCCTGAGAGGGCATCGGATCCTCTGGAACTGGAGTTAATGTGGGTTCTGAGAACTGAACCAGGGTCCTCAGCAAGAGCAGCCAGTATTCTTAACCACTGAGCCATCTCTCCACCCGTAGTTACTTCTCCTCCTCCTCCTCCACCTCCTCCTCCTCCTCCTCCTCTTCCTCCTCCTCCTCCTCCTCCTCCTCCTATTTTTTTTTTTTTTTTGAGACAGGCTCTCACTATGTAGCTCTAGCTGACCTTGAACTCACACAACTCCAAAAGCTGGGATCAAGGCATGTACCACAGCCAGGCACTGTAAGAGCTTTTATTCACTGAGCCATCTTGTCCATTTCAAATGTAATTTGAGCTTGCATGCATGGGGAGGGGTGCGTGTGTGTGCACATTCATGTGGAAAACCTTGATGACATTACTCAGGTACCATCTACTCTGCGTGTGTATGTGTGTGTGTGTGTGTGTGTGTGTGTGTGTGTATGTGTGTGTCTTTCTGTCTGTCTGTCTGTCTGTCTGTCTGTCTGCCTGTGTCTATGTGTGTCTGTGTGTTTTTAGTTTGAGTCGGGTCTCTTACTCCCCCAGAGCTTGCCAATTCAGCTAGATTGGCTGGCCAGTGAACCCCAGGAATCTCCCTGTCCTCTCCACATCTCTAATACTAGGATTACAAGTACGCACCACTTTGCTTGGCTCCCACCTCCTCCGACACGGGTTCCAGGGACTTCATTCTTGCTCAGCAAGCATTTTACAAACTGTGCCATTTCTCCAACACCTTGAATGTTCTTATTTTACAAATAAAAATATTAGAGAGAAGAGGATTAGAAAATTACATTTATAGGATCTTAACAAATGGCTGAGTTTTGGAAAGGAGACTGGCTTGAATTGAGTTTTAAAAATAATAAATTTCGGCCCTTTAACGAAGTGAATAAAACTAATTAACTCAGTGATAATAAGAGCCCTTCGTTTTCTGCCATTTTCCCGTTTGCCAAAAGCATAATAGACAATCCCTAAATATCAGAAGTAACTCCACAATGGATGAAATAAATGAGGTAGCAGGTGGAATAATTGCAAGTTCCTGCCTTCTTTTTGTCACACCTTAAAATGCATTCTGCCAGGGTGCAGGTGATACTGTGTTAAAATCATCTACATGTACTCTAATCCATTTGCTAGCTGCTCTCAAAATACTGAAGACTAATGTTCCAATTGAAGCCATTTCTGCTAACCAGTGCAGGACCTGGGACAGTCTCCAGGTCGGAGGTGCCAGGCCTGAGGCAGCCTCAGCTGTATCTGCCACAGTAGCTGACCAAGCTCCTCTCTCTGCAGTTTTGCCTTTGGGAGATGACATAGCAGCTCTGGGGCCCTGCTCAGACAGCTCAGCACGTTCTTAGCCTGCCCACAAAGATGTGGAGGCAGGCTTTTTAGTGACTTCTTGAGGGCCTCAGAGTTCAGCACTCGCCTGCACAATATGAAGTACATAGCAAAGATGTCTTTGAGGGTAAAATGTCTCAGTTGGTAAAATGCTCCACCAAGCATGCAGAAAATCTTGGTTTGCTCCATGGCAGAGAGTATGGTGGCATATGCCTGTAATTCCAGCACTCAAGAGGCAGAGGCAAGAGGATCAGAAGTTCAAAGTCATCCTGGCTATCTGGCTATCCTGGAATCTGTCTCGAAATATAAATACATAAGTAACATCTTTGGATGTGCGCTTCATGGGGCTCAACCTGACTTCCATCACCCTGTTACAACATGTATCACACACCTGCTCCTCAACAACAAAAGTTCCAGTAGCTAAGAATTTCTAAGTAACAAGGCCTGCTTCGGGAAGTGGTTGGCAAACTTCAGTACAGTTAGTGGTCACAGCAGCCCTCACCCAGGAGACACAAGTGCTGTTAGTCAGAAGTACTCTGTCACTTAGTAGCACTTGGCTCACTTGGGCTTGGTTTTTTATGCCTCAGTTGCCTCAACTGTGAAATGACAATTTATAGTGATGTTGGCATGGTTGCTTTACAGAGTAAATCGGTTCATGATGCAGGGACAGAATAAGATCAACAAGATGAAAACGGTGGTGAGGAGGAGGAGGAGGAAGAAAAAGAGGAGGAGGAAGATGACAGTGGTGATGGTGATCATAGATGGTGATAGCAGTGATGGTAATGATGGTGTTCACAGTATAATAGTGATGGTGATGATGATGTGATCATGATGGAAATAGTCATGGTATTGATGATGGTGATGCGGATAGGGATGGACTTGCTGAGGAGGAAGATAATGAGGATGGAGGATGGAGAGAGAGATGGGGGATGATGGACATGATGGGGATGGTGGGAAAAGAGATGATGGGCATGATAGGAATGATAAGGATGATAGTAGAGATGATGGGGAGGGTGATGATGGGCATGGGATGATGGGGAGGGTGGTAGGGATGATAGGAAAGGTGATAATGAACATGGGAGTGATGGGTATGGTGAGGATAATGGGGAGAGTTGAAAGGATGATGGGGAGGGTGATAATGGACATGGGGGTGATGGGGAGAGTGGATAATGATGATGGTAGATCCTATTATCTGTACTTCACAAAGTCCAGCCAAAGGAAAAAAAATCTGGCTTATTCAAAAGTCAGGCTCTTTCCACATACTTCATTTCCTTTTTCTGGTTGTCATTTCAATTCTCAACTTGTATCTCATATCTTATTAATCCTTCAGCAGCTTGACACAAGTTCTTCCCCTGCCTACCATGGTTTTATTCACTTTCCCCTTTTTAAAGCATCTTTGCATCTGACCTTCTCCACACAGCCCCAGAGTGATCAGCTGCCAGTGGGGAGGAGCACCAGAGTGTGAACAGAAGAGCTGCTCACATTCTCAACATCTGGTCCCGCAGCACCCGAAGGAGCTAATGAAATATGCAGAAGCTGGCCATACAAACCGGGATCCAGAGGTCCCACCCTCCCTCTCCTTTCAATTTCCCTTTTTTCAGAATTTAGTTCTCCAACATCAATTTCTGTTTGTGATAAATATTTAAGCACCCTGCCTGCCAGGGCCTCAGTGCACCAGTGCTCTAAGCTGCCAAGCCCCAGAGCTTCTAGCCAACTGGCCACCCAACCCGGACTGCACACAGGGAAGATTCCCAGAAGGGCTCTATTGTATATTCCCACGACTGCTGAAAAGGACCTCTCCCTTTGGTTTGTCCTCTGTGTTCAATCAAAGACCACACCTCAGCCCTAATGCCTCTAAACAGCTCTCCACCGACCCTGTGATTCCCTCCCACTGTCAGGCCACCATCCACAATAGCTGAGATCACTGCCACTGTTTCCAATTTCCATGTCTCTAATGCAGCCTCCCTCCAAACCACATTCCCCAAAAATGTCACATGCAAAGCTGACTATGGGTGGGGAAGATAGGTCAGTAAGTAAAGTGCTTGCTATGTAAGCATGAGGACCTAAGTTTGATCCTCAGAACCCACATTAAAATGTTGGGTACAGTGGTGTGTGTATTTGTAACCCCAGCACTGGGGAAGCAGTGACACCAGGATCCCTGGGTCACATTGGCCAACAAATCTAACCAGCTTGGCAAGTTCCAGGCCAGTGAGAGATTCTGTCTCAGTAACAAAAATGGAAAAAGAAAACAAAATAAACAAACTTAAGCTTGACCTCTGTACTCAACATGCATGTGCACACATGTACACCCTCCTAAACACACACACGCACACGCACACACAACCTGACCATGTCACTCTCTATGCAATGTGAAGCTCTCTGAAGGAGCCATCTCTCCATAATATAAAATCCAAACTCACTCCACCCTATCCAAGTCCAAATCCATCTGGCCTGTACCACTGCTGTCTGCACTCTGGCCTGACCAACTTGTGCTCCGGAACCAGTTTGCTGTAGTGCCTCTGGAGGCCTCCCTGATCCATGGTAGCTTCCAGTGATGGAACTGACACATCCACATCTACCTTTATCTTTTACCACATTATCTCTCTGTCTCCATCTCAGACTGGTCTAGGGCCCAGCAGGATGTCAGTAAGGGGTTGTCAAAGCAGGTGGACCAGGACCAGCAGAGAGGACTGCTGGATGTTCAAAGTTCCCTTGCTTGGCCAGCCAGCCCTTCCTCCTCCTCCTCCTCCTCCACCTCCTTCTCTTCCTCCTCCTCCTCCTCCTCCTCCTCCTCCTCCTCCTTCTCTTCCTCCTCTTCTTTTTGAAATAGGGTCTCATGTATCCCAGCCATGCCTCAAACTTACTGTGTAGTTAAGGCTGGACTCCTGATTCTTCTACCTCCACCTCCCAAGTGCTGTGATGACAGGTGGCTGCTGGGAGGAGAGGCCCAATTCTAATATAATTGCTGTTGTGATTGCTGATGTGAGCATCACAGAATAGAGGGAAAAGGATAACCCTGGGCTTTTGGAAAGAGGGTAATGGCCCCTGCAGAGAGGAGTTTCCCACAGTTCACCATTAATGTAGAAGAGATCCTACCATCTTCTCCCCAGAAATCTCCACAACTTTGTGCATGCTAGGCAAGCTCTCTACCAACTGAGCTACATCCCCAGCCTCATGTCTGGGGTACTTTGACTTTAGAACATTGCTGCTGGGATTCCTGAGGCTCTAGGAGAAGTGCTCTCTGCAAAAAGAAGCACATCATCTGCATGGCACTGGGAATATCCACATGCTTGTGCCCTTCTTGTGCTGACCAGGTCCTAAGGCCATCATGGGGTCACATGGGGCATGCAGACAGGCCCTCTGAAAGCAGGGCCAGTACCTGCTTGCCAGTCTGCAGTCTCCTTGTGAAACTTAACTCAGAAAGCTGTTTCCTGAGTGAGCCCTCTTACTCCCAGCCTTAGGACCAGTGGCACCAGTTTCGAGTGTTGGCTGGGATACTTTGAGCTGTTTCTCCTCTCAACCTTCCGGAGTAGGAAGAAGCTAATCAGGCAAGCTCCAGAGGACCCATGAGTCAACTCTTTCAGGTCCAGCTGTCCTCACTTCTGCCTGCCCTTCTGACATCCATGCTGTCTTACACAAGATTATGCTTGGGGACTGCATGCACCAGGCACAGCTGCTGGGTGGTCAAGTGCATCCAAACCAACATCCCATTTGGCAAAGGTCACTGAGGGAGAGTCTGCTGGCCAACACCATCAATACAATACAGCTGAGAGAAAATGCTGAGTTCGGCTCACACTGACTCTGCGTGAGTATTCATGTTCTACACTTTTTTGTAATCATTTTAGCACTTTGCAGCTGTTGCTGAGGTGGCTGACATGCACTGCCCATTAGCTATGTGCCCTGGGTAAAAGACAGGTGGGACACATGTGTTTAACACATCTTGATAAAGTCATCTATAGTCAAGGGGACATTTATACTAGAGCCAACAGCTGTGTGGGCACCCACAGGCACATCGAACGTGTGTGTATTTGCCCACCACAGGACCACCTCTGGGCATCTCTTGACCAACATCGTTGCCTCCTTGGCCCTCTGTGCCTTTACACACTTAGGCCCTTTTAACTCTTCTGCTACTCTTGTGTCATCAGGGCAGGGATGGAGGCACAGCTCCATGCTGCCTTCTGCAGAAGCCTGAGGAGTTCTCCTAATCTTTCAGAGGCCTTGACTCATGTAAAACCAGATCCTTAAGCGTGACACAGAAAGAATTTCATAATGATCCAGTATGAAAAAGCGCTGGAGTTTATTCAAAGACAGTTTTAACAAAGATTTTAGGCATGAAGGTGAAGCTCTAAAGATGCTCTCCTGAAGACAAGAAGACACATCCAAGAGTGTAGGTGTGGGCTTCTCATAGAAGGGCCCCTTCCCTCTTAGCAGCCATCACCTACACCATGGGTACCTCTCAAGTTGCTTCTCAGAGAGTTGCTAAGAAACTTTCTTCCCTTTTATTTATTTTTTTCCCTTTCTATACATTTCACTATATGAGCCACAGGGTGGCTCCAGGGGTACCTTGGATGGGCTAACAATTTGATAAGTTTAAATCAGGAGACAGTAGAGTTGGGACATGTCCTTTTACTGAGATTCCTAGAAAACTGCAAATATTAATTGTGTTGTAATTCTTGCTTCTCAGCTGGAGAGAGAGAGAGAGAGAGAGAGAGAGAGAGAGAGAGAGAGAGAGAATCAACCAGACTACAGGGAGAGGGGCTCACTTCCCCTCCCATGTCCATATCACTTTCCTTGTTTTGTTTGTTTCATCCTGCCTCTCTACAAGCAAAATGTTGATAGGAAACAGAGTACTGGCTAAGTTCAATTTCCCATGTTTGAAAAGAATCTCCTTCTTGGCTGTTTACTACCATAGATTGTTAATTGTTGGCCTGATTCATCCATTTATTCACCACACATGTACAGTGTGGGCCAAGACCTGGGCCAGGTACAAGGAGAGGCCAGATGAGACGTGGCTTATCCTGGGGAGAGCAGATGGGGACATGCAGCTTAATGTGACAGCTGTGGAGAACAGCACAGCATAGCAAAGCCTGCCCCAGACTCCACATTGCCAAGCTAGAGCAGTAAGGGACGGTCAGGTGTGTCCAACCTGAAGCACACCCAACACAAAACCCTAAATTACTTAAAATATTATGAGGGGGTTTTTTGCAATTATTTTTCATTTACTCAATTGAATGGTTCTCCAGTGTGAACTTTGTAAATGACAACATTGTGTCAAAATATCAGATAGGCACTATGACACACCTGTACCTCCCTCTTCCAGATAGGGAAACTGAAACCATGGTGACTGGCCAGGCCTGACTCTACTCTAGAGCCTGCTGGCCTATTACTTGTTACCTACAAGCTCCTTCTCTGTCTTGCTGTGACCCTTGACCCTGCATCTCCTCCTCCTTACACTTCACTAGCGGCAAGGGTTTATTCCCAGAAAGTCAGACTTTGGGACATACTACAGATTAGCTAGAGGCCTGCTCTGGGGACCTGATTCTCAGCTTCCTCCCCGCAACACACAGACTGTCCTATCACAGTGAATAATCAGGGGAGGGGACCTACAGGGTGGTCCATACTGGGGCAGTGGATGGGGGGAGCCCTTTGCCAGCTAGGCGGCAATGTGAAATGTGCTTTCTGCCTCCAGTGACTTGGCTTCAGGTGGCCCTTTGGCTGTGAGTCCTGCTTCCTCCTCCCACCCTTTGCTGCCTCAGCCTTCTGAGTTCCTCCACTTGCCCTCCTCAGTCTTCCTCCCACTTACTTTTACGCCTGCAGATGCTGCCTCCCTCTTCCCTTGGAAGGGGGAAAAAGTATCTGTAGGCGAGGAAGCCAGTTTCTGCAGACAGCCAAGGCAAAATGCCTAGGCCGCCTGTCACATTTGATTTCCAAAAATAATTCTGTTTTGAGCAAAGGAATAATGAAAAGACATCCCCAGCTGTCCTGGAAAGAACTCTCTCTCGTTTCTCTTCCCATCAGCCTGTGTTCCCCAGGCACCCTAGGCATTTCTGCAGCCACAGAACCCTGTACCTTTTCCAGTGGTGTCCCTGCCCACTGTCATCTCATTCCTGTGCCCCTGCCAGCTCGGCCGTTCCCCCTTATTCCCAGTGAAGCCCGGTGACTCCCTCCTTCACCAGGAAACCTTGGGCCCTTTTCTCCTTGGCACCCACACAGATGCCTTCCCTGGAGACCCATCCTTGTTGTCTGTCCACATTATAAGCCCTGAGACCCTTCTGTGTGGGTACATGCAAGGCAGGCTGGCACACGGGTGATATACAGGCAGCATTTACCAAGTGAATGATCCTTTATGGACCGACTAGTACCAGCCCAACAATGGGAAGGAAGGAAGGAAGGAAGGAAGGAAGGAAGGGAGGGAGAGGGCTTTTCATTGGTGGGTCAATTGAGGGTAGAATTTACACATGCAGAGATGGGTGGTCTACTGGCTACTTTCCCCACAATCCTGAAAGGCAGGAGACACTCGATGTCCTGCACCATAGTGTGGACTCAGGGACTGGGGTCCACCAGCCAACACTGACAGCTCCCACCTCTGAGCTCAAGTCTCGCTCAGGATGCTGATGATGCATCTACTAAACAAAGTCAGATTCTTTCCATCCAATGTGCATGGCAGGAGCCCAGCAGGAAGACTTTGTTGATGGCTGTGGAAAGAGCCAGACTACAGCCTGTCCACCAGAGGTAAGCAACAGCCAAACTTGGAGGCTGACTATAGCATCCTCTCCCTCTCCTAAGAGCAGCAGAGCTACTGCAGAGCCCTCATGTGTCACCTATTTGCACAGTCCTGAGAGGGAGGAACCCATGCTTTCCAGGGGCAACAGCAGGTGGGTGGGCAGGAAGAAGGTAGACTGGGCACCTGCAGGCATCTTCCTTGTATTCCTGCTCTCCAAGAACAGCATATTTCCAGATGCCGGTCTTGGCAAAAGCCAAACGTCGACAACCTGCTGCCTCTCCTATTAGGCCTCTTAAGTTGGGCAAGCACTTCTCATGGGAAGGGACGATGGAGCCCTGCCTTCTCCTTAAGTGTCATGCTAGCTTGTCCTCCCCTACCCTGGCCAGTGTAAGCCTCACTGAAAACAAAACAAAATGTAAAATGCTAGAGACCTTGGCAACGTGGAAAAGTTATATATACCAAGAAGGTGAGAGCAAGTCGATAGGAAGACACAGCCGTGCATACTCATGCTGAGCGGGAGGAGACTGAAGACAGCTCTGAAGAAGACAGAGTAGTGGAGGGTGAGCACAGAGCTGAAGTTCATCAGGTGGGGAGACATTACAATGTGAAAGAGTGAGAGGAAGGGAGCTAGGAAGACAGCTCAGTAGGTAAAATACTTGCTGCACAAGCATGAGGGGCCGAGTCCATCCCCAGAGCCTACATAAAGCTGTGTGTGGCGGCACATGCGTGCAGTGTCAGCACTAGGGATGTCTTGGAGACAGGTCGATCCCTGGAGCTCACTGACACGCCAGCCTAGTGGAATTGAGAGGCCTGGTCTCAGAAAATGATGCCTAAGGAATGATACCCAGGCTGACCTTGGGCCTCCACACAAACTTGCACACATGTATGTGCACCCTTATGCTTACATGCATACACACATCACATTAAAAAAAAAAACTGAAAGGAGGAGATGAGAGAATGTCTTGGATACTTCACATGAGCTGTGCTCCTTGATTTAACATTGAGGACCGAATGCCTGTGTTTAGGTTGATAGATGAAGACTACAGCATCTTTGATTCCATGATTATTACAAGTTATTTAAATTTAGCAGCTGCATAGCACCTGCCCACACAATTAGTTTAACATTTATTTGGCTGGACTTTTGCTAGTACTGAATTGGAGGACTGAAATTACTTTCCGAAGGGTTTATAGAATTATTGACAACTCTTACTTACAATAAAAGAGGCAATTTCAGAAAAGTACATTATAGATGGACGAAAATTAGTTTGGAGGTAGATGCTGAAAATGCAGGCAGAGAAGTTTGCTTTTTATTCTGTCTTAGGAGAATTTTTCTTATTTTTTTATTGTTGAATCATAGAGTTGGTTATATACTATTTTGAAAATATTATTTGCTTATTTCTGTGGGTACGTATGGGTGGGTACACACGTGCCATGACACACATGTGGAGGTCAGATGACAATCTTTAGGAGTTGGTTTTCTCCTACCATGTGGGTCTCAGGGATCCAACTCTGGTCACCAAGCTTGACAGCAGGCACTCTTTTACCAATGAGCCATTATTTCCCTTTATTTTATTTTTTCTTTATTCATATGCTGTTAATGTCCTATATCATTTTAATATTGAAAAGAAGGTATTATCAAACATTCTAAATCTTTTTTCTAATAACTTCAGTTCTAGAATTTGAGTTTTTTAAAGTTTTTATTATTTTTCTTATTTTATGTGTATGAGTGTATTGCCTGCATGTGTATAAATAAGTACACCTGTGTCATGCAACGCCCATGGATGTCAGAAGGGGGTATTAGATCCCCTGGAACTGGAGTCATGGACAGTTATTAGCCACCATGTGGGTGCTAGGAATCAAACCCATGTCCTCTGCAAGAGCAGTCAGTGCCTTTAACCAGTGAGTCATCTCTCCAGGCCCCAGTTCTAGAATTTATTAACATTAAAAGTTCTATATCCAACTGGCTAAATTCTCTAAAATATTGCCCAGGTAGGATCTTCTGAAGACACAAATCATTTTTATAAAGAATATGTAATATGAGCCAAGCATGGTGGTAAACACCTTTAATCCCAGCACTGCTGCTGGGGGTGGGGGCAGAAGCAAGCAGATCTCTGTGAAACTGAGGTCAGCCTGGTCTACATAATGAGTTCCAGGCCATCTGGAGCTACAGGGAGACCCTGTCTCAAAAAAGACTAAAGAAAATGTGTAACAGGGGCTGGAGAGATGTCTCAGCAGTTAAGAGTACTGACTGTTCTTGCAGAGGATCTGAGTTCAGTTACCAGCACCTACCTGGTAGCTAGTAACTGTCCTTGACTCCAGTTCCAGGGTGTCCAGTGCTCTTTTCTGCCTCCTCAGGTATTATACACATGTGGTGCACTTACATACAGGCAGGTCACTTACATACAATAAAAAAGTAAAATTTTTTAAAAAAAGAACGTGTACTAGCTGGGGCTGGGGCTCAGTTGGTAGAATGCTTGACTAGCATGCATGAAGCCCTGGTTTTGATTCCCAGCACCAAATAAGCCAGGTATGGTAGTATATGGCTGTAATCCCAGCACTCGGGGTAGAGGCAGGAGGGTCAGCAGTTCAAGCTCATCCTTGGCTACAACAGAGAATTCAAGACCAACCTGAACGAACTACAGGAGACCTTGCCTGGAAAAGGTGGGGCGGGGGGGAACTACTGAGATGACTCAGCAGGTGAAGACACTTGCTGCACACCTGATGACCCAGAGTTTGATCCTCAGAACTCATGTGATGGAAGGAGAGAACCAACTCCTGCAAGTTGTTCTTTTATTTCCACATGTGCACTATGACAGGCCCACATGTACACACACACACACACACACACACACACTAAATGAATAAAAGGAATGTGCAAAATATGAGGGGATTTTCTGTTATAATGTATGATAAAAACTACAGAGAATGAATTATATTTAAGATGTAGTTGCAACTATGTTAAAAAGAATAAAATAGGGGCTGGAAAGATGTTTAGCAGTTAAGAGCACTAGCTTGCCTTGAAAAGGACCTGGATTCAGTTCCCAGCACCCATATGGTGGCTAACAACCATCTGTAACTCCAGTTCCAGGGGATCCAATGCCCTCCCCTGGCCTTTGTGGCCATTGCACACATATGGTACACTTACTTATATGCAGGCAAAACACTCATATACATAAAACAAAAATAAATTAATAATTTTTAAAATAATAAAATAAGAAAACAAAAACTCATACCTCAATTTTTTTTTTTTTTTTTGAGGCAGGGTCTCCCTGTAGCCACAGCTGTCCTGGAACTTGCTATATAAACCAGACTCGGCACCTTAATTTTTTTGATGAATTAAAAATATCCCAGAATGTTAGGAGTGATTATCTTCATCAGTGGGACTATGTAAAATTTTAAATTCTTCTTTCTAGTTCTCTGGCTTTCAAATTTTCATTAACAGGGAAGCGTGAGGTTTGTTTTGTTTTGTTGTTATGTTTTGTTTTAATGAAAGGGACAGCACTTTGTACAGAAGGAGATGTTGAAGTCTGAATCCCCAACAGCTGGGTCTGAGGGCAAGGTTGATCTTGGAATCCTTTGCTTCACACAGGAGGAAAGAAGAGACAAGAACCAGGGAAGCCTCTCTTCTGACTGCCAGCAGAATCACGATGATGTCGTGAGTGTTTGATTCTTTACCACTTGAATCCAAATGAACCCCAAATGATCCTATAATCCTGTCATTTGTGCAGCACATATTTTGAGGACAGAACTCTTCACAGCATGAGAAAAAACACAGTGTTGTTGTGAACCTACACTTGAAATCCTGCCCCAACCACCCTCTCCAGTCACTTCCCCTCCCCAGCTTTGCCAGCTCATCCCTCCCTCCCTCCAGCACCATCCTCCTTTCCCTTAAGAGCACAGCTGCCCTGAAGAGCTGCAACTCCAAGATGCACTGGTGATTCATACCTACCTCTGGGGGAAGCAGACCCCTCTGAAGCAAAACGACTCCATATGGCAAGTGCTGCCAAAAAGACTGACAGGATGCTGCTGATCTACCCACCCAGTCAGTATTCACTTCAAAAGGGGAAAAGGGGATTTCAGGACTGAGGAGATGACTCAGTCAATAAAGTACTTGCTTCTCAAACATGAGGACTGAGTTTGATCCCCCAAACCCACATAAAAGGCTGGCATGTGCTTCTAATCCCAGAGCTGGAGTGGTGGAGACAGGAGGATCCCTGGGGCTTGCAGGCCAGCCAGTCTAATGAAATTGGTCAGCTCCAGGTTCAGTGAGAGACCCCATCTCAAAAATTAAGGTGGATAGGGACAGATGAAGATACCAGATGCCAACCTCTAGCCTCCAGACACAGGCATACACAAATACATGTGCACCATACACACAGATGTACATATGTACATGAGCACATGCACACACATAGACAAAAAGAGATTTCAATATTTTAAAATCCTGACTTCCTGATGCTTCTGGCTTATTTTCTTATTTTAGCAAAATGAAATTATATGTAATGGGAGACAGGAAGCAAGGAAGGGAGAGGGAGGGAGGTGGGCTGCCGACACCTGCGGAGCATTTTAGGACTTAAATACTTCATTCCATTCTTAAAAAATATGGATGAAGAGGAAATACAGGCTTGGTTTACTTGGCTGGATTCAAAATTGCCCCCAGCTGTCCAATTCAAAATTCAGTGCACTTTTTATTCTATTTTTTCAGCGTCCCTAAATACATTGCAATATGGTGTGTGTGTCTGTGTGTATGTGCGTGTGTGTGTGCATGCCTTTGTACATCTATGTGTGTATATGTGCATGCATGTATACATTAGAAGTAAGCAGTTAAATACACTTACAGTTTGTAAATAAAACATTCAGAAAGTAAATTATTTTTAGCCATGTGTGATGAAACCTTGTTAGAATCTATAGTGAATCAATGACAAGTTAATTGCGGTAGAAGAGTTAAGTTCTGACTCATAAAAATAGTCAAAAGGGTTCTTGAAGATGAGAGATATTTCTGATGAGAGAGCAACTGAAGGTAATGTGAACTTGAACTTCCCCATGCAGCTCCAGCAAGTGGTCTGTATACCGAAAGCCATTCAAAATGGGCAGAAGATGGACATTTGCATATAGCCACCATGAGGTGATGAGGACTCCATGAATCCCCTCTATTAGTCCATTTCTGTTTTTATAACAAAATATGATGCTGAAAACCTTTTTAAAGGTTTAACACAGTCTTAGAGGTTGAAAGCTGTATTAGTTACTTTTCTCATGACTATGACCCAATACATAGGACAAGAAATAATGTAAGGTCAAATGGTCATCTGACTGAAGGAAAGTCTGTTGGGGGAAGATATGGCAAAAGAACAAGAGACCACTTAGTCACTTTGCATCCTGAGTCAGGAAGCAGAGTGGGACAAACCACATGTCAACCACAACTCACCAAACTGAACAAATAAACGATCAAAGGTTTTCGGCACTGTGCCTAAAGCAGGGAAGGATATTAATCTCTGATAGATGGGAGAAATAAGATGAGCCTTAATATCAGCTTAATTTGTTATCCTAAAAGAGTTCCCAGGCCAAGACACAGGAAGTGAATTCAAGAGAAATCACAAAGACTCTTGAAATTGAATTGTGTTTGAAGGTCTGGGAAGACCAGAACCTTGAGTCCACAGAACACAGCTCTGAGCAGTAGAGAGCTGTTAAAAAGAAAAACTCTTGAGGCCGGGTGTGGTGGCACATGCTTTTAATCCCAGCACCTAGGAGGCAGAGGCAGGCGGGTCTCTGTGAGTTCAAGGCCAGCCTGGTCTACATAGCCCAGCTGGGGCTACAGGGAGACCCTGTCTCCAAAAGACGAAAAAAAAAAAAAAAAAGAAAGAAAGAAAGAAAACTCTTGATAACTGTGAAGAATGTATCCAGCTGAGACCTCATCAGTGACTGCTGAGAAAACTACGGAGGGCCAGGAAAGAGCCACAGTGGTCAGTGCTATCCAGAACGCGATACTTCACTGCCCTGTTACCACCCCCCTGACTGATTGCTGCCCCTCACATGTGCTCCCCCACCCCTGCCGCCTGGGCAGTCATCCCTCCCTGTGTCTCATGAACTTGGGGCTTGGCCCCCATTCTTAGACTAGGTCTGAAATCAGGGGCACATGCTCTCAGAGTATATTATTCTGGTAACCTTTGGAAGTCCTTGTCCTCCAACTCCTTGCTTGGACTTGGGGATGCCAAGCTGTGTAAATCAAAAGCTCAGCAGGAAACTACCCCATCCTTGGAGAACACTCAGTGGTTCCTACGGCGGGGAAGAGAGGCTTGCTGTGCTGTCTAGCTACACACAAAGCAGGCTTTAGTGGGAACCCTGGCCAAGAAACAACATGAGGGCTGCATTAAAAAACTAATGCAGGGTTGACTACTATCCTCAGGCCTCTTGGGGTAAGTCTATAGCGCAGCTCTCCCTACCCCATCCTTGGAGAACACTCAGTGGTTCCTACGGCGGGGAAGAGAGGCTTGCTGTGCTGTCTAGCTACACACAAAGCAGGCTTTAGTGGGAACCCTGGCCAAGAAACAACATGAGGGCTGCATTAAAAAACTAATGCAGGGTTGACTACTATCCTCAGGCCTCTTGGGGTAAGTCTATAGCGCAGCTCTCCGCGCCGGGACTCCCTAAGCGACATTCACCCTTCCATCC
>NW_008335195.1:1235087-1237630 GCF_000622305.1 Nannospalax galili
ATACACACAGATTAGAGATGCATGCACCAACATCTCAGTGTTAGTGGCAAAAACAATGAGTCTTTCTGAAAGAAACAGTATATTTTAGAATGAAATGGATATCTTTTTCGAGGGTTAAAACCTCATTCAATTTTATGTCTTATAAGGGTTATACTGAGTTCAATATTGTATAACTGTATTATTTAACTGTGAACCTCAAAATTTACAGCTAATTTTGAAAGAGAAGCATCTTTGCTCTGGAAATTGTTATTGAATATGTTAATGCTGTTATGAAATGCTTCTAATCATGTGGTTATTAAATAATTTTAAAAAAAAAAAAAACTAATGCAGGGTTGGGGAAAAGCCTGAGTGAGTAAAGCACTTGCTACCCAAGTGTTGGGACCTGAGTTTAGATCCCTAGAACCCATGTAAAAGCCAGACACATTCGTGTACAGCTGCAATCCTAGCAGCCCTACAGCAAGGTGGGAAGTGGGAACAGGAGAGTCCCTGAAAGCTCACAGGCCAGGGAGCCTGGACGACAGATACCCAAGGCTGCCCTCTGCCTACACGTACACACACACACACACACACACACACACACACACACTGTGACACACATGAACCCGTATCCACACAGGAACATGCATGCAAAAACACAATCACACATACACAGAAAAAGAATGTAGGTGTCTTTGCTTGGTGATGTGGTCAACCTGAATTACGTATAGCATGTGCCTGAGCCAGGTGTGAGAGTGACCACCCTCAGCAGAGCCAGAAGTTGCCTTCCAGGACTCCTGCTCAATTGATTAATGATGCTATTAGTTGTTTTATTTGCTCTTCATTAAATCTGAAGATTATACTTTGCACTTCAGTAAAACACAAAACATTGTTTCATATATTTCTCAAGTTCCTTTCTTTTTAATGATCATGGTCTAGGCCTGGCCTGGGATTTCCTTTCCCATTCTTCTTTTGACACTGGTTTAACTTTAGGAAAAAGTACCTTTGCTTAAATCATTGACTTCTCATTTGCCTACAAGGTGACCAAAACCAGGACTGTTACTGGAGTCCAGGGGTTAAAATGTGAGTTCTGGCAGTCCCAACAAGCTAGGCCTGGTGACCCATGACCAATATTTCTACTCTATAAAAAGTTTTATCTGCTCCTTGGAATGCTATTATCTTTGGATTCGAGTCTTCTTCGTGTATAATTTTATTCCATTGCTATAACCTCAAGTGGAGTGACTAGTTCTAATTCTAGGAAAGATTAGGCCTTGATATGTAAAATTGCATAACTCTTTTGTGACTAAAAAAATCTCATTTGTCCTATTATTGAGTGTTACATTAAATTTTAGTCTGGGGAAATAAATGGACAGTCGCTGTGCTGGTGAGTTTTGCTGTCAATCTGACATATCTAGGAAGAGGGAATCCGAACTGAAGCATTTCCTGGACCAGAATGGCCTGTAGCCATTCCTATAGGGCATTTTAATTGCTACTTAATGTAGGTGGGCCCAGTCCACAGTGGGCAGTACCATCCCAGAGCAGTTGGGTCTAGGCTATTTAAGAAAGGTAGCTGAGGGGCTGGAGAGGTGACTCAGCAGTTAAAAAATAAACTGGCTGCTCTTGCAAAGGCCTTGGGTTCAGTTCCCAACACCTACATGGCAGCTAACAACAGTCTAACTCCAGTTTGGGGTAGGGGGTACCCTCCTCTGGCCTCTGTGGGCATTGTCTACACAGGTGCACTTACGTACATGCAAGCAGAATACTCATACGTATAAAAATAAACAAACCAAAAATTATGTATTTAAAGGAAGGTAGCTGAGCAAGCCAGAAGGTCTGTCAGTAAGCAGTGTTCTTCCATGATCAGTTCCTGCCTCCAGGTTCCTGCCCTGAGTGCCTGTTCTGGCTTCCTTTGATGATGGACTGTAACCCATAAGCAAAATAAACCTTTTCTTCCCTGAATTATTTTTGGTCATGTTCTTTATCACAGCAACAGAGAAGCAAACTAGAACAGTCACATTATAGAAGAAATTGTATTGAAATATAGTATCGTTTTAAATTCATTTTTAACATCAATGGCCTTTTTTTCCATGTACCAAGTATCATTAGTGACAAGAATAGAAAAAAGAGGGCAGACTTATGAGAAATCAGGGTTTTGTACTTTTTTGAGTGCATAACAAAATCTTCTTATTTCACAATCAGAAATGGAAATGGACGCCCAATAAGGATCATTTTGCAATATTGTCCATTTAATTCTAATTGGTTGAATATTGGGTAGCACTTCTTAAGTCTTAACTATGAGACATTTCGAAGATTAATTTTATCAAAGAATGTTGGCTTTTAAGACATAAAACACCGTGCATGCTATTAAAAATGATTTTGTATAATTCATATAAAAATAGTCAACTCCAAATCTCTGGATAGCCCTGTCCTAATTTGTTTCTTCATTGCTGTGACAAAATACTCTGATCACTACCAACTTGGGGAGTAAAGGGTTTATTTAGCTTACATATCCCAGGTCACAGTTCATCAGGGAGCCCAAGGTAGGAACTCAGGGCAGGAACCTGGAA
>NW_008335195.1:1237684-1324641 GCF_000622305.1 Nannospalax galili
GCTGGCCCCTGCTCAGCCTGCTTTCTTATGCAACACAGGCCCACCTGCCCAGGGTTGGCACCACCCACAGTGGGCTGGGCCCTCCCACATTACTCATCAAGAAGATGCCCCACAGACATGGCCACAGGCCAGTCCAACAGAGGAAATTCCCCAATTGAGGCTCCCTCAACCCAGATGTGTCAAGTTGACACTAAAGCTATCCAGCACAAGCCCTAACAAAAGACAGTAGACTCAAAGTTACTGTAACAGGGACAGAAGTCTGAACACGTCACAGGGTTCTCAGAGCCTTTAATTTGTTGCATCATAATACTTTATTAAATATGTTTTTAATTTATTTTTTATTTTATGTGTATGAGTGTTATGACTGCATGTAGGTAAGTGCACCCATGCCATGCAATGCCTGAGGAGGACAGAAGAGGCTGTCGGATCCCCTGGAACTGGAGCTATAGACAGTTGTTAGCTGCTATGTGGGTGCTGGGATTCGAAGCCAGGTCTTCTGCAAGAACAGTCAGTGTTCTTCTCCCACATCACTGAACAATCAAGAAAACGCCCCATAGACATGGTCACAGGCCAGTCCAATAAAGAAAATTCCTCAACTGAGGTTCCCTCTACCCAGGTGTGTCAATTTGGTAAGTGAAGCTATCCAGTACACTATGGAAGATTTAGAACACGTTTTGTTCCCCCTATTTAAAAACTGGATTTTTAAAATACAGGTAATACTAACAATAGGAGAATTCTTTTACGAAAGCAGTGAAATTTTTGAATCTTTTCAATGAAAATTTGGTTCAAGTAAAGTAGGAGATCGGGGTAAACAAACTGTAACAGTAAATATGATTCATGAGAGGAATTAGTATCATTCTCATTTGTAGTCTCACTAAAACCAAGATCAGTATTGGTTTTACCAGATGGGAGAATACACCAAGGAAAATTCCAAATATCTCAGGCAAATTTTAAGATATCTAAATATAAGATTATTTAAGAAATATATGATAAAAGAATGAGAGGTGGTAGAAATGATACCAGAGAACTTCGGAGTTCAGCTACTTGAGGTATATAACTCAGTTATTGATACAGTTTGAGGGTGGGTGTCACCACACTTTTCTGAAGTTTGAGGTGAGAAATACAGGCCCAAGAGCTTATCTCCTGGACCAGTGGAACAATTCAGCAGGTAAAGATACTTGCCACAGGCCTGAGGCCCTGAGTTCAATCCTTAGGATTATACACCTGGTGGAAGGAGAGACTCAGCTCCCATAAGTTTTCCTTTGACTTCTCTCATGCTATAGTACATGTGCCCCCCCAACACACACACACACACACACACACACACACACACACACACACTATACATATAAAATAATATTAAAGAAAAGAGTTTATCTCTTGAAGTTTTATGTTCAGGAGGTAATTAAAAGTACATGATACAATCTTTTCTGTCTAGACTAAAAGAAATATTTGATGTGATGTCCTTTGCAACTGATGAAATCACCTGATTTTAGCTCTCATCAGTTTAGTTCTTGGAACTGGGAAGATGGTTCAGGAGGTAAAGTGCTTGATGTATAAGATTGAGGCCCTGAGTTCAGTCTCCCAGCATCCACTGGATGGATATAGGTGGATCCCAGGGGCTCTCTGGCCAGGCAGCCTTGATAGCTTGGCAAGCTTCAGGCAGATGTAAAACCCTACCTAAAAAATAAGATAGAAATGATAGACAAAGATGACTGACATCAACTTCAGGGTTCCAGATACACATACACACACACGAGTGCGCGCGCACACGCACACACAGAGTTGTGTGTGTGTGTGTGTGTGAGAGAGAGGGGGGGAGAGAGAGGGAGAGAGAGAGAGTGAGAGAGAGAGAGAGAGAGAGAGTGAGAGAGAGAGGGGGGAGAGAGAGGGAGAGAGAGAGAGTGAGAGAGAGAGAGAGAGAGAGAGAGAGAGAGAGAGAGAGATCTTGTTTCCCAAGAACTCACTGTGGAAAGGTTCTGTAATTGATTCTGAATTTTTAGTTATTATTTTTCAGTACCTTATAACAGGTTACAATATTTCTCTTTAATAGAGATGGCTCATACAGTCCTGTGTTCATTATTATAGGATGCCCAGCAATTATTTTATTAAGAGATAATTGATGTTTTAAAAAAAGAAGTAGATTTAGATTTAGAACAACTAATTGAAATATCTTCGGCTAGGGAAGCTGAAAACTTTTGTCAGTCTTGAAAACTAACTGTTATGTACACATGTGCATTTGTCCATTTCATTACCAATCTGGAATATTAAAGATTGTAGGCACAATAATAATTCTGAACAATAGACCAACTTTTACAAATAGGTCTAAATATTTGTCCACTAAAATAAGTTTCATGATTGCTATATAATTTCCCAGAAATGTCCCAAGCAGGAATAATTCTTTCTAAAAGATCTCCTAATAAAAGTTTTCCTACTGCTAAAGTTTCTCACAAGGCTTTTTAACCAAATGAGAAAATACACAGACAATATTTGGACAGTGACAGGGATGGCAGAGTATGGAGCCTCTAGTGGGAGAGGAAGGCTGTCTATCTGAAGAGTTTGTATTCATGCTCAGATGCCGAGGAGCTCAGAAGGTGGGCGACTGTGACCAGTGATAGTCATGTATATAGAGATTAGAAATGCATGTGAAAACGTCTCAATGTCAATTGCTTTGGAATGAATTCTTCTGTATGAAAAAAAAATTAAAAAAATAATGATTAAAAAAAAAATCTCATCAGCAGGGTTTAAATGTCCCATCAGTAAAGAGATAAACATAAAATCTTTGTTCTCTAATCCAGGATGTTGTAAATGTTGCTGAGTGCATATCAATATTTTTTACTCTAAAAAAATTTATTGAGAATTTCATACATGCATATAAGGTGTTTTGATCAAATTCACGCCCAGTCCCTCCCCTCCAACTCCTCCCATAGCTCCCCATTACATTTTCCTGAAAACTTTGTGTACTCTTTCTTTTTTGTAATGGGGCTTTTTGCTACTCTAACATTACTCACCTCTGAAGAGGTAACCCTAAGAGTTTTTAGGGATTAGATAAGAGCTCCCAAATACTTTTGACATTTTTGACTTTTGGGACAGAGTATGATACTAAGAGGCCCAAGGACATTGTGACTTTTAGCCAAGAAACTGGCTTCTTTTCTTTGGGGTCTTTTTACCCTAAGTGCCTAGCCAATTCTTACCTCCTATTCTTATCACACCATCATCTGAAGAGGTTACCCAAATTGCCGATGGGGCATTAGGATGCAGACCACTCTGGCTTCTTCCATGCTGAACAGGAACACAGGGTGAGGCAATTGGGGTACCCCTTCAGTGGTTCTATCTAAAAGACTCCCAAAGTTCATAACTCTTAACTATAGGGAGAAAAGAAAATCCTTAACTGGTGCCTAAGATATATGAAGGAGAACTAAAGGCAAGAGTAGTTACCATTACAAGTTCTAGACAGAGAACCAGAAAAAGATCAGAACGGCAAATTTCAAATGTTCATACTAGAGTCCATTGGAATTTCTTGATGAGCTCTTCCAAAAGCATCCCTCTATCGGGTTCCTCCTCATTTTTCTTTTGTCGGCCAAGGCTGGACTCAAGAGTGATGGACTCAGGATTTGTTTCCAGGCACTTTGATAGCTGTTGGAGTGGCTAGAATCAGTGTCAGTTCCCTCTCAAAGGCTACTATACTAAATAGGGGGAGAAAACAAATTTAGCCATCATTTTAGAACAATAGCTGGACAATAGTGGATTACCTCCCTTAGCTGTAAGTGGGCACTGTAGTATTGCAGACCAAGATTTGAAGTCTTGCATTTGAGTAGCATTGTCTTATTAGGAACAAACTCATCAATGACAGATAATTGTCTAAATAACATAAGAATTTACGTTTAATGTCTGGGTTGTGTAATCCCTTGAACGCTTAAAATAAACTGATGACTTTAATTTTGGTTATACTTACCTTTTGGGTGTTTAAGACCATACTGTTGGCCCAAATAAACCACTTTAGTTTTACTTTTAAGGTCGTTTGAGGATCTGTTCCCCAGGAGTCACATGGGCTTGGGAAGAGCCCCTGGCTCCCTCAGGGGTCACATGGGCTTGGGAAGAGCCCCTGGCTCCTTTCTTTCACCAGTTCCATCTATGTGAAGATAAGTCAAAGGTCCTACTTGATCGTGGCTGGCTCCACTTGGAAGCATGGAGGATATGTTTCCTCTGTGTTGACCCTCCTCTTTGTAAACTGGACACTGGTTCAAGTTTTCCATGGGGCATATCAATATTTTTAAACCCTTACTGCTATAAGCGAACAATCAGGCACTGGTGTGTTTCAATACATCAGGTGAAATTTGATTGGGTGATTTTTAGTCACCTTTATGTGACCGAGTCATATCTATACCATCTTTAAGTTTTAACTTTCACAGATCTTCTTATGACATAGTTTAACCTTTTTCCCTTAATTCTCTATTTCCATTTTGGAAGAATCTTTTGTTTTAGTACAAATCAACTATCTAAAATCCTCTCTTACATAAAAGTATTTGATTTTTCTTTTAGCTTTCTTTACCCCCTCCCCCAAATATGATATATGATTTCTATATCTCTGTTTACTTTTTGTCTTGATTATCTTTACAGAATTTCTGGATTTGTTAAAATAATTTTTAGAAAAATAATTTCATATTTTCATGTTAAAATAGGAAGCTGTTTCCAAAATGCAAAACATAGATGTTGTATATTAAAAAACTAACAATTATAATATATGCAAAATGCATGAACAGTTCTGAAGACATTTCTGTTTTTCTTACCAACAAATTTAAATGAAGTATTTTTTAAAGATTATAATATTTATACACACATATATTTTATATATTATATTGCATATAATATGTATTGTATATATTAGTCAATTAGAAAATGCCTTTGCTAAGTGCATTGACTTCTCCTTTGGACCTTCAACCAATGTCAGGGTTGTTGCTAGAGTTCCCCATCTCCAATATGTCAGTTAAAGAGACAAGTAGTAGTAAAAAGCAGAGGAAGAGAATTTGTGCTTTGTGGAAACGTTTGGAAGAGGAACACATAAAGAGGTTGTTACCTCAAGTCTGCCTTGTAATACTGACATGAGGTTTAGGCTTACAGGTAAGAGGTTTGCATGAGTGAGCAGCCTGGATAAAGTGTGTTTCTACCCATCTTTGACCCACCTGTCTCACAATGTAGTCCAGTAAGTTAATGAACTGTGTGGAATCTCTTCCTAGGGGAGAATTCCTCCCTTGACTGACACCAGGGCTTCAGCCTTTTCCTCCTCTGAAGCATGAGATTCCTGGGGGAATTTGAATGCTTTGAGACCCACTGTTTCCCTGGTCTGATAGCCAGAAATAAGGGTTCAAATGTCTCTCAGAATATCTTTTCTCCTACCAGGATGGTTACAAGATGAAAGGTTCTCATTTATAACTCATTTATCTCCTTTTTCTCTGGGAAAGTTCCTAAAGGGATGAACTACAAGCAGAGAAATCACAGTTTGAGGGTACAAGGTTTTATAATTTCATATAGATATATATCTATATATTAAATATATATATAGTGTGTGTGCCCCCCCCCCACTACAACATATGTGTGGTGATCAGAGGACAACTTACAGAAGTCTGTCTTCTCCTTCCATCATACGGATTCCAGGGATGGAACTCCTGGTGTCAGGCTCAGCAGCAAGGACTCTTACTCACTGAACTATCTCACTGGCCACAGGATATCAGGTTTCATGTGTATGGTGGTAGGTGGAAGAAATGCCCTTCCCAGTCCCCAGCTTTCTCTCAAACAGGATTACATGTAGCCCAGGCTGGCCCTGAACCCTATTAATGGAGGATGACCTTGAGTTTCTGATTCTCCTGACTACTCCCAAGTGCTCTCCATTCCTTTTTTACCTGCTTCCCTCTGTACATAAGCATGTAGACCATTTTAGGCACGTCTGCCTAAATTATCCTTCTTTTAAAGTTTAAGGCACAGAGACAAATTACCATTACACATGTAGTATGAGAGGGTCTAATCTAAGTCATATCATGACAGAATGATACAGATCAGGACAATCTGTCTACACAATACCTTTTGTAAGCATCAGAATGGAAAACAACAGCTTGATTTTATAATGACCAAGGTATTTTTTTCCTTTAATCCAAGATTTTACAGTTAATTCTTAAATGCCTGTATTTTAACTAGGCCTGCCTGACCAAGATACAAACTTGGAGTACATATTTTTCAAAAGATACAGTAATGGTGGGGACAGGAGAAGAGATCACAGGCAAACAGGCAATCATACATGTACAGTAATGACATTACTACAAGTTAAAACCTATCCTGAAAGTGTTCACACACACACACACACCTTTTCTCTCTCTCTCTCTCTCTTCTCTCTCTCTCTCTCTCTCTCTCTCTCTCTCTCTCTCTCACCTTGAATGCCAAGAATAGTATTTTTTAATCACATAGTAAGGTTTTTTTTTGGTCTTTTTGAAACAGGTGGGGGCTAGAGAGATGGCTCAGTGATTAAGAGCACTGGCTCTTCTTACAGATGACCTGGGTTAGATTTTCAGCACCCACATGGTGGCTAACAACCACCCATAACTCCAGTTCCAGGGGATCTGATTCCCCTCTTCTGACCTCTTCAGCCACTGCATGCACATGGTACACTTACATACATGCAGGCAATACACTCATACACATAAAATAAAAATAAAGTTAAAAAAAAGTATAAACAAAGTGGCCAAAGACTTATTACCTGGTTATTTATAGGAATTCTGGAAGTATATTTAATTTCTTCTCATGTTGTTTGAGAAGGAAAATGACATATAAAAATAATTATATGAAACCAATTATCATGAAATTTTTGGTATGGAGGGGCTGGAGAGATGGCTCAGTAGTTAAGAACACTGACTTCTTGCAGAAGACCCACGTTCACATCAGAGCACCCACATGGCAACTAACAACTGTCTGTTAACTCCAGTTCCAGGTGATCTGACAGCCTCTTCTGTCCTCCGTGGGCATTGCACAGCACAGGTACACTTACCTACATGCAGGCATAACACTCATACATATAAAAATAAAAATAATAAAAAAAACTTTTTTTAAATTTTGGTATGGATTCTAAAATGCTTTGTAGTGTTTTGTGTGTGTGATTAGCAACATCATCATTTATTTTCTTAGATGCATGTAAATTCCAATTAAAGTACACTGCCCATTAATGATCTTTAGCTCTGTTGTTTAGGACTTCTAGTTTAGTGTAGGGGGAAAAAACTAAAAGGTTGTGCCATTTTTATGAACATTTTCAGGCTGTACTAGTGTAATTATTGAACATAAAAGTATTTGGAATACCAAATGACAGTTTTTCTCCAAATGCTTCCTCCTTCCTTGAATCTTTGCTTTCCCATTTTCTCCGGAAAAATGCAATCTCTAGGCTAGCTACTGTGATTTGTGTCTAGGGTAAGATTTAAAGTGGAACACTCTTTGCTCTTGCTGCATGGTTGGTTACCTCTCTGTGTCTCACGTTTATCCTGCATATTTACAGGAGTACAGGGAGCTCAAGATACTGGTGCTCACCAATTATGAATATCTTCCCACAAGAGCCAATAATTTCACCTCTGACCCAGGAACCGAATGTGTCATCTCTGGCTTCACATCTTGAGGAGTTAGTTCCTCTACACTTCCAGTCTGTTGGCCTGGAGGCAACAAGTCCCTCTTGTCTTTGGCGTCTTTATGTTGATATGATATGATTGATGATATGATGATTGATGATATGATATTATGATATGATGATATATGAATGATATGATTATAATTTATGATAAAAGGGTTAAATTTTCAATAAACAGGATAGATCACAGAAAATGCAGAATTAGATATTTGGGGCTTAGCAGAAGAAAAGGCTAAATGTTAGCTAACAAATACTTTGAAAACAAATAAATATAAACAAAATATCTGCCAATACTCTGAAAACAAGAGAACATCCAAAAAAAAATAAGAAGATATCAAACTAAACCAGTGGATTATCAACGAAACCAAAGGGAAATCCAAGCCCTAGAGAGAACGCTCCAACTTCTCCCCAAGGAGGCAACGTGGCCATTTGAGCACAAAGAGTGCATCCTGGAACTTGGCACCCGGGCGACTCTTATGGTGGAAATGCATCATGCTTGAGGCCCCATGTTCACGTGCCAAAACTGCTGGTGGAAAACATAGCTCTCACCTCAAAGGAACATGGTTCATTCTTGGGCCAAACATGAATGACCATGGCCTGGAAACACTGATTCAAGTTGCCCCAAATAACATATTCCAATGTGGAAATAGGTTCATGAAGTTTTCATGATTACAAAAAAAAAAAAAAAAAAAAAAAAAAGGAGTCATAACTTAAGAAATTTTTCAAATACATTGTTGGCAATATCAGGTAGGCAATATTACAGAAAGTGGGGGAAATTTCTGTTGTAGGCTTCAGCTGCTGTCTGCTGACATTCTTAGCTTTGGAGTTGGTGGAAGGTAGTGGTCTATTAACAAATTCCAGAAGGTTTCACCTGATAATCATAGGTTGTTAGGTTAGACACAGAAGTGGTCAGAGTGACTATTAGGAGGAGTATCCATAGCCCAACATAATTTTGAGTCTGGATTTGCAACTTCCTAACACTCCACAATCATCAAGTTTTGATCAGTCAACCAGCCATGTAGAATCTTTACCATGTGGCTTTTTACTGTGCCTGTTTCCCCAAGAGTTCTTTGTCCTTTTTCCTTTTGGATGCTCTTCTTGGATGAGATCTCTGTACTGAGCCCACACTGGCAGGCTCTCAGTCTATTTTCTCTGGCAGGTGTCACTTCAAATGCAATACTGCCATCAACCAAAGCTGCTCCTGAATGGGTCATCTTGGGGATAGGAATGAAAGATGTGCTTGGCACTTGTTCCTTAGGTCTAGAGTTCCATAGCTGGTTCCCTGTTCTTGGCTCTTGGCCCAGATCCAGCACAGCTTAGAAGTCCTGAGGTCCTGGAACTGGCAGGAGGATTTAGAGTTCCTCCACCTCCACCACTTAATGTATCAAGTTGGTGTCAGGGCACAGATGACAACTTCTAGGAAAAGAAAATTTGGTTCAAGATGTGTGACACCTTCAACATCAGTTCAGAAAGCAATTCCTCAAACAGGAGAGATGCAGGAAGAGCTGGTTTGGCATTCTCTGATCATATCCACAGCTAGAGACAGACCTAGAGGAAATCCACCAAGCAAGTGCACGGCAAGAAGAGGGGTGAAGGAGAAAAAGGCATGTGCAGTCTCCACAGGTTGCATGGAAGCCTCCACAGCAGGCCTGGGACAACTAAGTACAACTGTGGAGCATCTGGAGGAAAACTACAAACATACTTCTCACCAAGGCTGATTTTCTCTAATAAGTAAATGTGGCCTCAGCAACAAAAAAAGTCAGAAAAGAGATGCTCAGAGGGACTGAGGGTGTCTGGGAGGAGAGGGGATCACAAGGCATAGGATTGCCCTCCCTAGATCCCCTGGGAGAGGATAAGGCCATGGAAGAGGGTGACTACAGTAGGGCCTTGGGAAAGGGCTCCCATTGGAATTAAAATCAGGTAAAGCCTTCCTCCTCAGTATTAAGACATATGCATTCTCTTAGAGGAAGAGAAACTGGCAAACATCACAGTGGAGTAGTAATGGAGAGGCAAGCACAAGTCTTTAACATTCCATCCCTATGCAGGACCCAGGACATCATAAGGACCCCACATGCCCAGGCTGAGACTTTAAAAAGAAACAAGTAATTGCACTAAGAAGCAGGATAAAGGGTTGTAAATGTGACTCAGTAGAAGGGCACTCCTTAGCATTTCTAAGACCCCCAGCACGACAATAATGGTGGTGATAGTGGTGATAGTGGTGATGGTGATGATGATAATGATGGTGGTGGTGGTGGTGATGATGAGGATAATGATGTTGATCACAATGAAAATGATGGTGATGGTAATAGTAATGATGATAGTGGTGATGGTGATAGTAATTATGATGATGGTGATGATAGTGATGATGGTGATAATGATGGTGGAGGTAACAGTGATGATGGTGATGGTGATAATGATGATGATGTAAAATAAAGCAAGGAGGAAGTTTCCCATGTCACATTGAAACCAATAGACTTAGGGCATTAAAGTTCAAAGGAATGGCATAGCAGGTATGAGAAACATGCGATCACAAAAAGTAGATGATGCTCTAAAACAAACTAGGCCAAAAAAAAGTTGAATAATTTCCTCTTGTGTGTCGTGAAATGAACAAGAAACAATAGTCAATTCTTCCAAGTGCTTCTTGCAGAAGAAAAGCTTATACCGGACAGAGGCCAATGGACAATTCAGGAATAGATAACTATGTTGAAGAATCTGAAGGGAAGAACACTGGTGCTACAACCTTGACATTCATCAAAAATAAGGGCTGGGAACTTGAGAGGTGACTCAATCAGTAGAGAACTTGTTTTGCAAGTCTGAGGGCCTGAATTTGAATCCCCAGAATCCAAGTTAAAAAAAATAAGCATAGTAGTGCATGCTTTTAATTCTAGCAACAGCGAGATAGGAAGTGGAGTCAGGTGGATCATTGGAAGCTTGCTAGCCAGCTAGTCCAGCCTACCTGGTGATGCTCCAGGCCAATAAGAGATCTTGTCTCAAAACAAAAGATGGAATTTGTCTGAGGAATGACACCCAAGAATGTCTTCTGACCTCCACACATATGCATACACACACATCTACACATACATATGCATACACACACAGACCTGCACATAACATGTGCACACACATGTGAACACAAACACCTACACAAAAATGGCTGTAGTAAAATGATGATAAAAACATGTAATATCTACTTTTCAAAATTCTTGCAAGGATTACCATAGATAATGAAAGTAGAAGAGCTCCCTACAGTCTAGAGGAGTACTAGATTTTTTTTAAAATTAGAGCTGGAAATGTAGCTCAGTGGTACAGCCTGCCCAGCATGCATAAGGCTCCAATTCTGATTCCCAGAACTGTAAAAAAATGAAAAATAATTAAACCTAGTAGAATGGCATAACAAGGAAAGATTAAAGAGCTAAGGAAACAAAGTGCCCTTGTGGAACTTATAAATAAATTAGAACTAGGGGTTCTCTTAGTTATTTTTCTCATTGATTTTTCCGAGTTAGTTATTCTCCTTCTTGCTCTGGCAAAATGTCCCGACAGAAACAATTTAAGGAAGAAGGGATTATTTGGGCTCACAGTTTGAAGGTTCGGTTCAACATGATGGGAGGGTGCAGCAGCAGGAGTGTGCGGCAGCTAGTCATATGGTATCCATAGTCAGGAAGCAGAGAGATGAATTCTGGTGCTCAGCTCACTTTCTCCTTTTTATTCAGTCCAGACCCCACATTCCCACCTCAATTAACCCAATCTAGAACTCACTCACAAACATGCACAGAGACTTATCTCCTAGGTGACTTTAGATTCCGTCAAATTGACATATTGACCATCACAGGGGGGAAATATGATATCTGATAACTTCTGGCATAGAAGAAATACTAAGTAGAGTCAAAAGAATGTGGAATAATCAGATGAAAGTGATTAATGTGATGAAAGAATAATCAGCAGACAGAAAAGGAAATGAGCATTCAGCTTATAGATAGGGCATATCGTTAACATAGGGACCCTACCAAATGGAAAATTAAATACCCTAAGTAAACAAGAATATATTTCTGAAAAATAGGAAGAATTATACCTAAAGCCTGGAAGGGCTAACCTTTTTAAGAAGAAAGTTATAAGGGAAATTCAATACCAAGTCATTCCTGGTAAGCTTTATTAAGGATAAAGAAATTCTTTAGGTAGGAGATGGAGAGGTAGATCAGTCAATAAAGTGCTTATCATGCAAATACAAAGACCCGAGACCAATGCCCAGAATCCACACTATAAAAATGTTGGGAGCAGGGGCATGTGCTTTTAGCACTGGAGAGGTGAAGACGGGAAGATCTCTGGGGCTCACTGGCCAGTCTGTCAAGCTGACTTGGTGAGTTCCACATAAAAGTGAAAGACAGTCAAACAGGATAGAAGATGTCCAGGGCAATAGCACCCGAGTTTGACCTCTGGTCTCCATACGCACGCACACATACGTGCACATTTACCTCCATATGCTTATGCACCCTTTCACAAACATAAACATGTACATATGCATGCATGCACACACAAATTCTTTAGGCATCTAAGGAAAAATAAAAAAACTCCTTAAAAGCTCCTCAGATTTTTCCCAGAAACACTAAAATTTAAAAAAAAATGAAAAACAAAAATAAACAGAATGCCCTCAAAATTCATAGGAAACAAACTGTGACCCCCCAAAATTCCTAGTAAGCCAAGTTGAACAGAAGACAGTTTCCCAACATGAAAGTTCTCAGAACACTGGCTACTATCAAAAACCAAAGAAAGTGCTGGCAAGGATGTGGACGAAAGGGAAGTTTGCACATTGTTAGTGGAAATGTTAATACAAACATAATGGAAAACAGTATGGAGGTCCTCAAAAATAGAAATACTATATGATTTAGCAATCCCACTTGTGGAGATATATCCAGACTAAGTGGAACCAGTGTCTCCAAGAGATGTTTGCATTCTCATGTTCATTGAAGTGTGTGTTTGCGTGTGCATATGAATATACATACATGTGGAGGGAAAAGGTCAACCTCAAGGGTCTTCTTCAGTCACTCCTTACTGTGTTGTTTGGCACAAGATCTCTTGTTGGCCTAGCACGTGCAGACATGGTTAAGTTGGCTGGGCAGCAAGCCCTGTCTCTGCTTCCCTAGCTCTAGGATATCATGTATGCATCACCAAGCCCAGCTGTTTTACACAGGTTCTGGGGGTCAAACTCAGGTTCCTACGCTTGCACAACAAGCACTTTACCAAGTAAGCCATCTCCCCAGCCCTCGTGCCAGCATTTTTAAATATTAGCAAAGAGTTAGAATCAATGTAAATGTTCAATGGTTATAAAAAGTATGGATTGTGTAGACAACAAGATATTAACCAGCCTGCACAAAGATACTGTCATCAGCAACAATCTGGAAAGATATGATGTTAAGTAGAACAAGCCAGGCACAGAAAGACAATAGGACACACTCTTAATTATGAAGAACTATGCAGAAAACTGGTCACCAGGGACAGGAGATGGGAATACAGAGAGATGCTAACCAAAGGAACTTTCAGTGTGTTAGATAAATAAATTCTGGAAGGCTAATGTACAACAGTATGAATGCTAAAAATATTGTATACTTGAAGTTTGCTAAGTGAATAGATCTTGAGTGTCCTCAACACAAAAACTGAAAAACCCAAAAGGTGACTGAGGTGAAAAGAATGATGATTATCTTGACTGTGGTAGATGTGTACATTTATCAAACCATCAACTTCTGCACCTCAAACATAGACAAATTTAATGGTCACTTTTTCCTGGATAAGATAGGGGAAAACTTTCCATAATGTAGTATAGAAAAGGCAACACAGGAGACTGAGAGATGGCTCCATGGTTAAGAGCACATACTTCTCTTACAGAGGGCCTAAGTGCAATTCCCAGCACCTATGTCAAGCAGCTCGTAACTTCATATAAATCCAGCGCCAAGAGATCTGATGCCTGTGACCTCCACAGGTACCCACATACACGTGGCATTCATTTATACAAGGACATACACAGAGACACCTAATTAAAAATAACAAAATAATTTTTAATAGAAAAGGCAATGTAAGACTGAAGTTAATAGACCAATAAGTGTAAGTAGGGAAACACATGTTTCGGAGATTACATTTGAAACCTTCTAAAAGCAGAGCTACATTTAAGACTGTGGGGGTCTGGAAGTAAATGTATGGGCAGAGACATCTCATGATGGGTAGGGACATCTCAGGATAGGCAGAGACATCTAAGGATGGGCAGGGACATCTCAGGATAGGCAGAGACATCTCAGGATGGGCAGATATATCTCACGATGGGCAGAGACATCTCACGATGGGCAGGGACATCTCAGGATGGGCAGAGACATCTCAGGATGGACAGAGACATCTCTGGATGGACAGGGACATCTCAGGATGGGCAGGGACATCTCAGGATGGGCAGATATATCTCACGATGGGCAGAGACATCTCACAATGGGCAGGGACATCTCAGGATGGGCAGAGACATCTCAGGATGGACAGGGACATCTCTGGATGGACAGGGACATCTCAGGATGGGCAGGGACATCTCAATATGGGCCAGGACATCTCAGGATGGACAGGGACATCATCACTGGATGGACAGGGCATCTCAGGTTGGACAACCAACCAATACTCAAGTTTCAAGGAGTCAAGGAGTCCAACACCCTCTTCTGGCCTCTTCCAGGCCTGCGTGGTATAGGTACACTTACATACATGCAGGCAAAACACTCATACACATAAAATAAAAATACACTTTAAAAATTGTAAAAAAAAAAAAAAAAGAAAGAAAGAAAGAAAAAATATAGTGTGTGTGTGTGTGTGCGCGCGCGCACGTGTGTGCACATTTGGAGGTCAGAGGTCAACACTTGGCGTCTTCTTCAATCACTCTCCTTCTTATTTGATGAGATAGGATCTCTCACTGAACCTGGAGCTCACAAATCAGTGAGACTGGCTGACCAGCAACCCCAGGGATCCTGTCTCTGCCACCCCAGGGTTCGGATTGCAGGCAAGCACCTCCCAGTGTTGGGACTGCAGGCAAGCACTGCTACGCTCCACTTTTAACATGGGTCCTGGGGGGTCCAAATTCAGGTCCTCATTCTTGTATGGCAAGCACTTTATTGCATAAGCCATGACCCAAACACTAAGAAGTATTTGTTTTTAAAATTTATTAATGATACAAATACATACAACCTAGCCAGGTCAGGGAGTTTTCACATCATAATTCGTAAGCAGGGAGCATCCTCATAGGAAGGTGTGTCCCAGATCTCCACTTCTTGCTGTTGAGGCTTCCGTCTACAGATTGTGAGCAAACACTTTAAACTCCTTCCTTATCAATCTTCTTAGGAGAGTTTAGTTAAACAAAAGTCAATCTAAATAATAATTTGAGAGAGCGTCTCCAAAGAATAATGGTATTTATTTAGGAATGACAAAGTATTTCAATGGGAATACTTGTATTTAAGGAGATAAGAGTTTTTCAAGGCAGAAGGAGATAAATTTACATGAGCTCCATAGATACAAATCTCACTTGCCATGGAGACCTGAGGAGTTGGCATCTTGATGCTCATCAGAGGAGGTGCCCTCCATGGAACAGCACGCGCAGAGCACCATGTGGAAACGGCTGCAATCTTCAAGACTGAGTAATACACTTTGTTATACAAGTCTCTGCATACTGACTAACATGTTGTGGTTGAGCTATTTCCTGCAGGTTGAAACACTCCCTCCTAGAAGGAAGATAGAAGCCCCTCAAGACTCAGCAAGCAAACAAACCTCACAAGTCTCAGGAAGTTCCTGAAACAAAATTCAGAAGCTCCCTTCCCCAAGCTTATATAAGCAGTAACAATTGCTAAAGAGAGACTGTCCTGCTGCCTGCCCATCATGCTGCCTGAAAATTGAGCAAGGAGGCTCCAGGGTGTGGCTTTTCTGAGTCACCCATGCTGTGGTGAGCTTTTCAGTGCTATAGCTGGTTTGAGTCACCCATAGTCCCACAAGTCACCCCTCAAGTATATTCCTGTATATAAACAAGTATATACCCCTCAAGTATATACCAAGTATATTCCTCCAATAAACACTATTTCACTAAGCTAGACTTGTGTGGAAGTTTTTTGGTTGGTCACTAGTGCACTACACAGAGTAAATCAATGTTTGTTCATGTCTCCCCAGAAAGAGCTAGCACAACATGTGCAAAGACAAGAGGTACATGTAGAACCGGAAGGAATCTCTTGTTGGACCTTAGGAAATCCTTAAGAAAGCACTCATTTTAAACAGGCAAGCACGAACCTTCCTCATAATTCCTTCTTGGCTATAATTTATGTAAGTCTGATAAGAACCACTTCATCTGAATATTATTAATGTTTGTAATAGACAATATTAACTGTATATTCACTTAAACAGACCCTGCAAGGGGGAACCCTGATAATGGGCCAACTGCCCACATATTCATGCTGCCTGGAGGACTTGGCTGTCCAGAGTGGCCAAGGAAAAGTTCATGTAGCCATTTGTCTAGTGATTACCAGTTAACTTGTCCCCAGTCCATGTACACACCCCAGTACACATGACCAGCATCCTTCAGCAGCTTCCCAGTGGGGTGTACCAGGTGGCGTTTGTTAACGAAAACAGAAGCCACTGGAGATTATGTGTTGACAGAAAAGCTTTAGCACAAGATAAAAGCTTTAGCACAAGCTTTCAGGACTTTTGGAAGGCTGATCAAGGAGGTCACCAGAAATACACTCAACAATCCACAGATCTGCACCTCACAGTATCAGCTGAAACCACTGAGCACTACATCCTTTCTCTTCCGCCTTTCAAATACATGTGCCACTTGTTGACTAACTACCCACAGTGAGGAAGATCTCTCTCTTCTAAGAGAGAGAGCAACCAGTCATACCCTGATCATCACATAACTCACACCAGAGTCAATTTTTCTACCAGCAGGAAGAGCAGGAGCATGCTGATGTCTTACACAAGGCAAGCATCCTTTACACAATTGGAAGAAAGCTTACAAGCCACATGTCCACAGAGAATACTCATCCCACTTTCTGCTGGGTCACAGTTCTGTTAGAAAGCCTGCAACAGACATTTTCCATTAGTGACTAGCAGACAGAAAGATAAGAGAGGCAAATGTACATAAATGTATGACTAAAGAAGCCAAGAACCCCCAGGTAGCCCACAGCCCTCATCAGTCTGCACAACTTTCTTGGTTTGACAGCACCTCAGCTCACACAATTCTTCACCTGGCTATGTGTTCCAAACCTTCGTTCCTGGAGAATCGAAGCTGTCATGGTTGGCTTCGATTGTCAATTTGACACACCCAGGAAGAGGAAACCTCAACTGGAAAATTTCCTCTATCAGATTGGCCTGTGGGCACGTCTGTGAGGCATTTTCTTGATTGTTGAGTCATGTAGGAGGTCCAGCCCACTGTGGGTGGCGCCACCCCTGGGCACGTGGTCTTGAGTTGTCTAAGAAAGTAAACTGAGCAGAGGCCAGAGGAGCAAGCCAGTAAAGCAGCAGTCCCCATGGTCCATGCTTCACTTCCTGTCTCCAGATTCCTTCCTTGGGTTCCTGCCTGACTTCCCTCAAAGATGGACTGTCACTTTGGAAGTCTAAGATGTAATAAACCTTTTCCTCCCCCAAATTGTTTTTGGTCAGCGTGTTTTATCACAGCAACAGAAGGCAAACTAAAACACATTGAACTTCTGAACTCACCCATTAATTGTTAGCATACACTAGCACAAGGAGACTTCAGCAGGCATGCCAAACTTTTGCATTGCAACACAGTGTTCTCAAAGTACCACACTATGAGTTACCATAAAGTGCAAAAAAAAGACCTCATAGCATTTGTGTGTGTGTGTGTGTGTGTGTGTTCCTGTTAGGGGGACACGTGTGTGCATGTTCACATGTGTGTATGCATGTGGAGACCAGAAGACAACCTTGGGTGTTATTCTACCTTGTTGTTTTTAAGATTTTTTGTTTATGTATATGTGTGTGTATGTTCAAGTGTTTGCAGGTACCTGAAGAGGCCAGTAGGTGTCTGTTCCCCTAGACTGGAGTTATAGGCAGTTGTGAGCCACCTGACCTAGGTGTTGGAAACCAAACTCCTCTTCAAGAGCAAAAGAGGGAAAGCATGTAATATTTGTCCTTCTGAAACAGACTTAATTGGCTGAATATGGTCGTCTCCCATTGGTCTTGTCTTCCTGCAAACAGGAGAGCTTCCTCATAATGATTGAATAAAATTCAGCTATGTACCTATACCACGTTTTTTCTCCATTCTTGTTTTGATGGACACCTGTGTGTATTTTATTACTTTGTGGTCAGTTCACTCACTCAAGTAAGGCCCAACTGTTAACCTTGGAAGAGCTCCCAGCCCAGGGCCATCCCTACCCATTCCTGTGGATTCCCTTCCTCTTCCCAACCAGTCCCCCTTCTGCTCTCATGTGTTTTGAGAGAGAGAGAGAGAGAGAGAGAGAGAGAGAGAGAGAGAGAGACCCAATGAATTTTATTGGAATGCAAATGCATGGATGGTAGGTTATTTACAGGAGCATGAGCACCTCACCAGTGGCTACAGCACTGAAGAATATATCTGTCCTTCCTCAACAGCCATTAACTGCCAATAGATCCTCAGACAAAGGTAGGCTGGCCTTGAACTCTTGATCCCTCTGCCTCAGGCTCCCAAGCAAGCATTTGTAGTCAGAATGTTCAAGCCTTAATCCAGTCTAGATTTTGCATCTTAATTAAAAATTCCTCCCTTATGCAGCAGATGGTAATTAACACAAAGACCTACAACTGGCTGATGTGCAGAGAATAAAAGGCTGAAGAGTCCTTATCCCTGAATTAGACCCCTATATCAAACTTCTGCCACCCAAGGTTCAGGGATCATTTCAGAAGAGGGGGCAGAAAGATTGTAAGAGCCAGAGGTTGTGGATGACCACAGGGAAACAGTTTTCCAGACAATTGGGCTATAACTCCTATGAACTCAGAGCAATGGGACAGCATGGACAAGTCCCACGTAAGCTCAAGTCCGACAAAATCCCAGCATAGATTTGGGGAAGTGGGTAAGAAACCTCAACCTTATCTGAGGAACTATTTGCAATCAATGGCTGCTGGGAGGAGGAGAGTCAGTCTCATTTAAAGGTAAGACCCTTGGTAGGTTGACCAGGCTCCAGTGGATGTAACCACACTCAAGATTATTTGGAGACACAAATTTAACTCTGTAGGCCTTTGTGTGTGTGTGTGTGTGTGTGTGTGTGTGTGTGTGTGTGTGTGTGTATATATAAGAGTACATGAAATTGGGGGGGGTAGTAAGGAGGTTTCATAGGGGAGGGGATCTAAATATGAACAATATATTGTACAAAATTTGCAAAAGTTCAGTAAACAATATTTTTAAATATTCCTTCCTTGATATAGTATAGTTGATTTCTTGGTTAAAATGGTAGGTCCAGGCTGACTTTCCATATGACCATCAATGGTCCCAACATTATAACCTGAACAAGCCCTCACCCCCTCCCAATGTCTTGACAAGCTTCTTGAATCATACTCTAAATTTTCATATATTTTTTACTTCCTTTCTAAACATGTTTTTATTTACTTTTCATTCTATTTTTGCACAGAGACAAGCTCTATCTACTGTAACTTTTAAATATCTTTTGTGTAAGTAGTTTAGTTCTCCTTACATTTTTGCTAGGGAATTATCTGGCTGCCTTCACATGCTCCCTCTGTCCCAAAGCACACTGTAGAATTAATTAGTACACAAGGTCCAAATCCATGTCATGGGGATCTTGAGACTGTGTTGCCTTGACAGAGCTATGTGAAGAGACCTGGGATGCTATAATCCAGGTCTTGCTGTCAGTCACCCTATCTGACTTACTTGTAAGTCATACTTCACCCCCAGAAGGTTTTTAGAGTTATTTCACTTTGAATTCAACCATACATGAGTTTTGTGATTGCTGTGAACTCATATTATGTACTGAAAGCACACACAGAACAATTCTTGCCCCAGAATACCTCTGTTCCTGTATGAAGAGGAGCTGTGGGTAAATGTGTAACCCTGGGTAAACATGTAACCCAGCACCAGACAGTGTGATTGCTATGAAGAAAACACAGCTGAGGAAAGGGATAGACAATGAGAGCTTCTGCCAACAGATTTTTCTGGAAGGGGGGTACTGCAGGGTCTGTGTGTTACAGATGAAGGGAAAAGCTGTGCAAAGGCTCTGGTTCCTGGCCTGTGTGAGTATGGTAGAGGGAGGGGCATCTGTAAAGGTGACTTCCCATGGGATGGGAGGTACAGTTAGAGGGGAGCTGGCAAAGCCTGACAGGCAACCTCCAGCCCTGGTAAATAGCATCCCACTCACTACTTTTCTCTTTGCTGTCAGAGGATGATATTGAAGCCATGTGAGGTCCTTTTGTACAGTATTGCTTTTGCTTCCCTCTGGGGAATAGGCCATAAGGGACAAGCTTAGACTCTTTGCCCTGTGTCCTCTCTGACTCCTCCCTTTCCAGGCACCAGTGTTACATGATGATCTCCACCCATGCTCCCTTGCACCTATGCTACACCAAAGGCCACTGCAGTGGCCAAGCAAGCCACACTGAGCAACCATCCCTCACACTCTCTCCATGGGCTTCCTGTAAATGACACTCCCATTGTTCAGGCAACCAGATGCCTTCCCTTCATCTGCTCATGTTGCCCAAATGCCTCTCCTTCTTGTGGATACTGGCCAGCTTTGGTTAAGAAACTAGAAGCGGTAGAATACAGCATCCACGGACTGCCATATGGACCAGCACTCAGCAGGGGCCCTATGGCCACCCACCCTCAAGCTGCTGGATATGCAAGGGTACCTCCATCTCCTACTGGACATTCTGCCTCTAGTCCTAAACCTTTACCACCCACACCTTCACTATCTGCACTGAGGGTACCATCTGGCTTCCGACTGTTCAGTTCAGAAACATGAGTGTCAGCTGGGGAGGTGGCTCAGCCTGTAAAATGCTTGCTATGCAAGCATGAAGGCCTGAGTTCAATGCCTAGAACCCAGGTAAAAAGCTGGCTGTGGCGACTTACACTTGGGGCTTGCCAGTGAGCTTGCCAACCAAAACGATGAGCTCCAGGTCAGTGAGAAACCCTGTCTTAAAAAACAAGGCAGGCCTCTGGCCTCCACACACATGTATATCAGCACCCACACACGCACAAACATGAACACATGCATATTACCACCACCCCCAAAAAAACCCACTGAACATTACCACAGAGTCTTCGCTGTCTCTCAAGTCACGTATCATGAAAATACCAGCAGCTGCACTTTCAGAATGCACCCTTCTGTCAACACCATCTGCTCCTGCTTGAGCTACCACTGTCTTCCTAGCCATTTCCACAGCTGGCTCCCACAATTCAAGTAGGGCTCCTGCCTCACTCCAGGGAAGCGCATAGCCTCAGCCAGGATCTGCATCTGGCTGCAGCCCTCTCTCACACCTGTGCCTCCATGCAGCCTTGACAGCTCCACCTCTGCACACAGCCTGTGTTCTCATCCTGCTCCAAGACCTTGGTGATTGTGGTTCACATTGGCGGGAGGAGTCTCTCCATAGCCACCTGAACACAAGCACCTTGCCTCTCTTAAGTCTGATTGAGTGACATCTGGCTCAGGGAAGGGATCCTTGCTCAACACTGTGGTACTTCATCTCTCTCCCTCAGTCACCTTCCTCTAAGCACATGATGCTTATGTCTACTTTCTTCCCCATCTCAGAGAAAATGCCATCCTGGAGCAGAAATTCCAAGCGCTGCATCCTCATAGGAGGGTGTCTGAACCACCCAGTGAGTGAAGGTAAAATAACCTTGTCATTGTCATCTGAACGCTATGGAGACACAGGTTGATCAAGTGGAGCATCACTCTTCAAACCTCATGGTCTGCCTTAGGAGAAGACCTCAGAGACAGGTTCCCCAGGTCTGACCACAGGACTGCTCTGGGCTGGCTGGCTGCCCCCAATGTTTATGGGTCTCCAACAGGACAGAGGGTGATGAGGGGCTGGAGGAGCAGAGAGGACATGGGACATTTACCAGAGGACCTCCTGCCACCAGTTTCTATGTCCTCAAGGCTGCCCTCAGCTCTACCAGCTGCCTGTGCTTGCCTTGGGAAAGTAGCTCCTCAGAAGGAACTGTGCTAAAAAGAAGAAAAAGAGAAATAAGAAAAGGAGAAGGGGAAGGAAAGAAAGAGAAGGAAGGAAGAAAGAAAAAGAGGGAGCCCAGAAAGGTAAACAAGGAAGGGAAGTGGGGGAAGGAAAGAGGAGGGAGGCAAAGGAAGACATAGGGAGGGAAAAAAATCGAAGGGGCTGCATCTGTTACTTTCTCTCATTACTTTGATAAAACACCTGACAAATGCAGCTTAAAGGGGGCTGGAGAGATGGCACAGCCATTAAGAGCACTGGCTGTTCTTTCAAATCCCAGCACCCACATGGCGGCTAATAACCATCTGGAACTCCATTTCTAGGGGATCTGCCATTCTCATCTGTTCTCTGCAGGTACTGAGAGGGTCTGTAGGAACCACTGTACCACCAAGTACTACCCCAGGCCTCCTCAGCCCATTCTTACAGCCTCATCCCTCAAGAGGTGTGTCTACCAGCAGGAAGAGAACTGCAGTCCTAGGGCCCTGGCCTAGACTTGGGAGTTAAGGGGAAATGAAGTGAGATTCAGGTCCTGTGCCTAATTTACCTGATTAGAAATGACTTCCTGACATAGAGACTACAAAGGCTTCTGGGAAGGTTTCAGGTCTGACCGAGAAATGGGGCTCTTCTGGTTTGTACGTCTGTCCTGGACATAGGAGATAGAGTATGGAAAACTCAGAGCACTTCAAAAGATAATTTTTTTAAAAATAACTCCTAGAAGTGACTAAGTAGACATTCTAAAAATTTAAGAGCCGTTTCCATGTAAAATTATGTGACATTATGTCAATGATGGATCTTTACAACTGAGCCAAATGGCAAATAACAGCTTCCTAGGAAAATATGACCTGTCTAATTTGCCTGAAGAAGTTTTATTTCCTGACCCAAGAGACTATGTGTTCCCTTAATAGGCCCTAAACTTTCCAGAGTCACCTTCACGAGAGATGGGCTACTCTTGTGTCCTTCCTGTCCCTATTTAATTCGCTGTCGTTTGATCGGTTTTGGAGTATTTGTTTGTTGGTTTGGTCATTCGGTTGGTTGGTTGGTCAGTTGTTTTTTTAAGACAGGGTCTCACTATGTGGCCCTGACTGGCTGGTCTCAAACTCACAGAGATCCACCTGCCTCTGCCTCCTGAGTTCTGGGATTAAAGGCATGTGCACCATGCCCTGCCTTTAGTTTCGAGGGTCATTTCCTAACTGTGTCCTCATCTGTCAGAGAAAAAAAAAATTAACTCACAAGGGCAGGAAGATGAGCTGACCTCAGTTTTCAGGGAAACATTTTGAAAGTTTATGTCAAGAACCTTAGGAATAAACCTCTGGTGTTACTTCTGAAAACTGTCATGGAGCGGTGGGTAGAAACACACCGATAAGCATTCCAGTCCTAGTAACCTGAAAACAACCAGGCGTGGGAAGAAGTGATGGTGAGAAATATTGCTTACAAAATATGTTGAAAGGTGTTTGATATAATACTGGACCAAAATCTGAAGGCAGAGTTTCATGTAAAGTGTGATCTCAACCAAGAAAAGCAAGAAAACAGGTCTGAAAATGTTGCAAAGAAGCATATGATACCGATCACTGTAAATGAAAGAATTGTGGGCTTCTTGTGCTATTATTCAGATTTTCCAAATTTACTACAATGAGCACAGACTCCAATAAAATGTAATTAAAACTTTATTTTAAAGAGTGAAGGACTGGCTGGGGGCATGGCTCAGTGGGGCATGCTCCACAATCAGGAGACCTGAGTTCAAGTCTCCAGAACTTAGGTGAAGCCAGTTGCAGCTGGAAAGGCATCTGTAATCCCAGACCTCTATGGAGAGATGGGAGGCAGAGAATAAAACAAAAAAGATACAGTCCCAAACAAACAGAAGGCAAGACTAACTTCTGAGACTGTCCTCTGACTGCTATGTGTGCACCACGACACATATGTGCATGCACAAACACATATGATAAAAAATGAAAAAGCACAAGCAGAAATCCCACATAGTAAGACCGTCCCAGAAAAATAATGCAGCAAACAAAAACCTGAGGAAATAGGAGAGGTATTCCTACCTCCAGAGGTGGGAACTCAACCCACAGTGAGAAGCCAGACAGCCCTTACTCTACCTGAACAATTCTGTGCCCCATGTGCCACAAGCCAAGAGTGAAGAAAGGGCTCAGGTTTATAGACAGCCACAGAGGGATCCAGCCCCAGCTATAGCCCAGGATTGGGACCAGGGCTCAGGGAGAGGAAGACAGTCAAGTTGCTATCTACTGCTAGGTTTATAGGGCCTCTTAGGCTAGGAGAGGAGGTGAGTCTGGCATCAGGGTGTGAATAGTGCCTTGCCACTCTTGGCCTGGCACTTTGAACTCAAGGCTGCCTGTCTTCATAGCATCCATTATAGAATGAGGAACACGATAGTCCTACTCAAGGCAGGGTAGGGGCTCTGTAACAGCTTGGCTTTCAGTTCTCCAGGTCTACCTGGAGGAGTAGAGGTAATGTGCTTATCTTCAATGTCATATTTTCCTCCAAGGCTGACCAGCTACAGCATTTTCCTGCTCTGGGTGTCAGTCTTGTGAAAGGAATGTGAGATTTGCCAGAATCAAAATGGAGTGGCTCAGAGCCTGGGGAGATAGTTCAGTCAGCAAACTGCTTGTCTTGTAAACATGAGGTCCCAGAACTTGCATAAAATTCTGGACATGGTGCTGTGTACTTTTAATCCTAGTACTGGAGAAGTGGAGACAGGTAGATTCCTGGGGCTTGCTCTCTAGTCAACCTAGTCTACCTGGTGAATTCCAGGTCAGTGAGAGACCATGTCTCCAAAAACCAAGTGGTATGTGCCTTTGATCCCAGCATGTAGGAGGCAGAGGCAGGCAGATCATGAGATTGAGGCCAGCCTGGTCTACATAGTGAGTTCCAGGCCAGCTGGGACTATAGGGAGCCCTTGTTTCAAAAAAACATGAACCATTCCTGAAGGGCAAGACCTTAAGTTGACCTCTGATCTTCATGCATATACACACACACACACACACACACACACACACACACACAATAAAGTGACTTATTTCAACCCTAACAACAAAGCAAGCCAAGAGGTAATAAAGAGGGTGCCTCCACATGCTTGCCCCACAGTGACTGTCACTGAACATTTCCCCAGAGGCACAAGTGTGCACTGAGGCCACCAGAAGCTTACCAAAAAGTGCTTCCACAAGGACACTTGCCCAGAAACCATCTATTCAATCTCAGACTGATGCTGCTGCTGTCATTAAACACTGTTACCAAGGACTACTGCCCCAAATGTCTGGTGCTGTCCTGCTCATTTTGTCTTTCACGCTTCCCCTTGCTTAGCCTCGGAAACATCTACAGTTCAAATGGCCTACAGATTCCCACTGCAGCACCTCACTGCTCCCAGAGAAAATCCATGATTCTTGAGGAATCTCTTTGTTCCCTCTTTCTTTTTCATTCTGTACACACCACCATTCTGGGGTTCTGGGGATGGAACTCAGGTCCTCATGCTTGTAAGCACATTACTGACTGATCCATCTCCCCAGCCTCTCCCCTGTAGGAATGAATTTTATGATATGAACACAATCTGGACTAAAGACTTTTACATAACCTTGCAACCAAAAAGTTATTATTTATAATGTAAACAAGCTCAGTGAACTATGTGCTCCTCTTATGACCTGGGCACCTGACTTAATCCCTCAGGACCCCTCTATGCCCTCCACCCAAGATAGTGTGTGAATGTATGCATGCATTCTTTACATATCAAAGTGCTGGAAGCAGCATGCTTAGCTCATTGAAAGCAATGAATTTGAGAAGTCTGTAGTTGTGTCTGTGTGTATATGTATGTGTATCTGTGTGTGTCTGTGTCTGTGTGTGTGTGATATCCTAGGCCTAGGTATCAAAGGGCAAGATTCTCTGATAAGATAAGGGTGGGTCCTGATTTCTACCTCCCCACTTCATGCTGGAGATACTGTTTCTATAAAAGACTGAGTTAAGCCCTGGCTGGAGAGCACAGTTCCAAGAGACACCTGAAGGAGGTGTTCAGTAGTTCTGGTCTACTCTTGGCCTCATGAATGCTAAGAGTCAGGCTGTTTCTATTCAGGCATAACTGAATGTGGCTTACAAATGCTACACTCTCCCCTCTTTTTTTATACTTTGACAATCCCAACCATTAGTCTGCTGGCTGTGGCCCTAAAGTCATATGGGAACCTTCCCAAGGTAAAAAGATGTCTCATCCCCTCACTTAAAGGCCCCAATTTGTGGGTATCTGCACTGTGACAGCACTCCCTAGGGATTCAAACTCACTCCCACCTTGGTTGCCTCAGTACACAGACTGCTGTAACAGAACACCATTCCCCATGGTAGCTCACACACAACAGCATCCACACTCTAGAAGCTGCAATTTCAAGATCAAGACTTTTTCAGACTCAGTGTGTAGTGAAGATCTTTCTTGGTTCACAGAAATAGCAGAAGGGAAGAGGGGAATTAGCTGAGTTCCCACCCAGGAGAACTCTGCCTTCAAGATCTAATCACCACCACCCCAAAGCCTCATTTCCTAATACCAACACATCAGGATACCAACATTCAGTACACATCAGGGGTCCCTGGCTGTCAGACTGCCCACCCTTGCTAGGACAGAACTCATTCAGAAGGAGCATAAACAACCCCGTTCTCAGGTAAACATGGTGTGGCACACCTGTAACCACAGCACTCAAAAAAGGGAGGCTGAAGTAAGATGATTATGAGTTCAAGGCCAGCCTGAGCTATGCATACATAGTTAATTCCAGGCCAGCCTAAGTTGCATAATGAGATGAGAGAGAGAGAGAGAGAGAGAGAGAGAGAGAGAGAGAGACCATAGTCTAATGCAAAGCTGTGGTTTCTATTGGACTATCTGACCAGGGGTCCCAGGGATCCTCCTGTCTCCACCTCACCAATACTGGGACTACAAGTACATGTCATCATGTCTAGATTTTTATGTAGGTGCTGGGAACTGAACTCAGATCCTCATGTTTGCATATGAAGCACTTTACTGGGTGAACCATCTCTTCTGTCACATGTACTCCATCATTAAACAAAGGAGAAACACCCTCAGGACTTGATTGCATGTAATCCAGGCCCTACTGTGTCTGCACAGTTGAACATAACTGTCCAAACTGTCAGCTCTAGACACACTGGAACTCTCTGGTCTCATTCTCATGCTCTCTAACCCCAGCTCCTCCTTATAGCCCAGGGCCCTGGGATGTTTCCAAATTCTTCACAGAGTAACCTCTTGTTACAATTGTTCACAGAGAAACCACTAATGGCACACTGTACAATGAGTGCTCAAAGTATTTTCTTAAACTCCTTGGGCTTCCAGTGTCCCACACAACTCAGTTAAACCCTGCATTTGCCACTTTATCAAGAAAATTAGGTTAGTATTCCCATCTGAAGGTTTTAGGTCATTTGTTCCCAGAGAAGCCAAGTCATTAATCATCTTCGAATGTGTAGCTAGCTCAGTAGGTAAAATACTTGCCTTAAAAGCATGACCTGAAGCCATGCGTGATGGCACACACCTTTAATCCCAGGACTCATGAGGCAGAAGCAGGCAGATCTCTGTGAGTTCAAGGCCACCCTGGTCTACATAGAGAGTTCACCAAAAAAAAAAAAAAAAAAAAAAAGCATGACCTGAGTTCAACAACTACCAACCACATAAAAAGCTGAGCATGGTGGTACATATTTGTAACTCTGGTGCTGGGAAGGCAGAGACAGACAGGTCCCTGGAGCTCACTGGCAGGTCACCTAGTTTACTTAATGATCTTCAAACAAGTGAAAGACTCTGTCTCAAAAAGAAAAGGTGGACAGCATCTGATGAATGACAGCTGAAGTTGACTTCTGGCTTCCAAAGTGTGGCATTATTATGCCAACATTACAAGTTGCGTAAATTTAGTTTTTAAGAGTGGGCCCTTACTCAGAGGACACTCATTCCCCCTATCTCTTAGAACCATTTATGCCCTGGAACTGTGATGCTGGAACTGTCCCTAGGACTCTGTCAGAATTATGCTCTCAAGTCAGGCCTCACTCATCATTTTATTCAAATTATTTCTCCAGCTTTAATTGGGAAAGTACAAGCTTGGATCCACTTTTATCAGACAATTTTGGCTTTTCATCTCTAGTTCTAGAAGAGCTCATACCCACAATGTCAAGCGTCCTTTCTCAGTCTTCATGTTTTCAATGAAGATGGGCACACTGCCTTTCAGCACTTTGATATGTTAATTCTCAAGGATACCCACCTTCATTCATTAACTTTTTGGGTAGAGTACCAAATTGAATTTCTAAGAAACAAGTGAGTTTGCCAAGGTTAATGAAAAATCATTAGTCCAGATTTTATTTTATAAATGTCATTCCTACACACAAGTGGTCACACACACATAGTCACTCAACATCTTATATTACACATTTAGAGAACCCCCTATTCAGGGGGTTATATAGCCATCCCCTAGAGGTCAGCCTGGCTCAGAGAGGGAACTCCTAACAGATAATTTTTGCTGTCAGCAAGGATGTGAAAAAGCAAGTACAGAACCTCAGATGCAGAGAGATAAAGAAGCTTCCTTCATCTGCAAGGCCTGAGGATAAAGTGTAAGCCAAGTAGGAAGCTGTAGGCAAAAGAAAAAGGCGCCCTGTGTGAAGGGAAGAGACAAAAAAGAAGTCAAAGCAGGTGTGTGAGTATGAGGCAACACCTGGGTCCGCCCTCATCCACCAATAACTGAGAGTGCAGCTCCTTTTGAACTGCCCCAACCACCTCCCTTCTCCAGTACCACATCCAGTGACTGGCGAATACAATGCTATAACAAACCGCCCACCCACTCCCAATGCTCTGACAGCTGCCAGGCTTCCAAGCTTTCTGTGAGAGCTGCCTCAGTGCAGCTGAGCAGGGCCCTCAACCTGTCCCTTCAGCCTCCTTTTCCACCCTAGGTAGCCATCTCAACACCTCCTCAGCTAATCTGCAGCAAGTTGTAAACTACTTGACGAGGCCTGGCAAGCATCTTTAAACAGTGAGCCAAAGTCTTCTGTTGTTTGGCACCTCATTTTCTGATGTCCCTGATCTTGCTTCACCTGCCCTTCAGAATGAAGACACTTGAGTATGTAATTTTTAAATCACAAACAAGGTATGAAGATGGCCTCTGGTTGAAGGATGGTAAAAGCTCAGAACTGGGGCCCAGTAAGGTGATGTCACTCATCCCAGGTCAGATGAATGGGATACTCACTGCTGTGTGACTTACCCTGGGGAGACATAAAGATTTATTCACCCCAGATAAGATAATGACAGACCACCACCCCCCAAAAAAATTCCATGCAAGTCTGACTTGGTGAACCACTGAGTTTATTGGGGTTGCTTACAGAATAGGGATGACTCAAAAGCAACTGCATCACTAAAAGCCTAACCAGTATTGGTGACAATGCATGGGGATGCATCACTGGAGCTCCTGAACCACTTGCAGGCAGCCTCTACTGGAAAGTCTCTGCCTCCAGCAATTGTTTATTACTTCTATAATCCTGGAGAGAGGCTTTGTGGATCTTATAACTTTCTGAGCTTCCTGAGCCGTGTAAATTTTATAGAATTCTCCCTCCTCCCTCCAGGTAGGAAAGATTCAAATCATAGGAAACAACTGCACAACACTCCACCCCTTCCTCTGGCTCTCACATTCTTTTTGCAGGGTTCTTAAAAGGGTAACATAGATGTCTGATTATTTTCTTTTATTTGTGACTGAGCATTGGTTCACTTTGTCACTATACTCAGAAGCTTGAGAAGTTGTAAATCTCTTCGGCAATTACAACCTAGAGCAAAGAAAAAGAAGTTTCCCTCCATGACTAACCAAGGCTGACAGCAAAAGTAATTTATGAGCATAATCACCAATGTCTAGAAAGCAATTTACAGGCACACCACATTCATCTAAAAGTTAGTACCAACCTCTTTCCCACTAGAGCCTATTCATATTTTGAGCATATTTTGTCCTATTTTACATTAGCAGACATAAGTTTCCTCTTGTGGAACAGGCCTTAAATCCAATCAGAAAGCAGTTGGTTGCACCTATAACAGTCATGTCACCATTGCACCACTGAACACATCTTGTTTGCTGTGTTGGTAGTGCAGCACACGGGATCCATAACCGAGCAGAACTGTTGTGACAATCCTTCTCAAACAGACTTCCCAGTACTTTCTGGAGCTAAGAAAGCAAACCAGAAGAGCTTTGTTTCTCCATGTTCTGCAACCAAATATGGTGACCAGCAAGAGGGGCTTACCATATATTTCTACCACACATCCAAGAACAGCAGCAAGCAGGGAGCTATAGGCAAAAGAGAGAGGCATCTCAGAGGCAACTCTGGCCAACAACCCAATGGGTAGAAGTTCACCCCTAACACTGGGATTTTCATCCAACATTTTCCCACTCATTTGGGGCACTTTCATTTAAGCTCCTTAACTGCCATTTTTACTATTCTTCCCAAAGTTTTCCCAAATGCATAGACACACAAGGATTAGCATTATATAATAAAATATCTTTTATTTTTAATATTTTATTTTTTTATTTTTTATTTTATGTGTATGAGTATATTGCTTGCATGCATATAAGTGCACTCATGCCATGCAATGCCTGAGAAGATCAGAAGGAAGCATCAAATCCCCTGGAACTGGAGTTATAGATGGTTGTTAGTGGGTGCTTGGAATCAAACTCAGATCCTCTGCTAGAGCAGTCAGTGCTGAGCTATCTCTCCAGCCCCAGTGAAATATCTTTAAAGACCAGGCAGGTTCTCTGAAGTCCCACAACTGTCTGCTCTAAGCAAGTGTCAGTTGGTCTTGGCAGCTAGGGAATACTAAAAAAGAAATATTAGTGAGATCCATACAGCTTGGACGATCTCATCACTGTATCAATTGCTTCATCACAAGAGGAATATTGGGTACGGCAGCATGAAGGGGAGGCACTAATCCAACTAGCCTTCCACACTCCAGTCACTTTCCAAGTGATTTCTTCATCTTGGATCACTGACTGGGCACAGTACTGCTGTGCACCTCCTTGCCCTTAACAGGCCAGACAGGAAGTAGAGCTGCATTCTTACCTGTGGCATCTGCCACTGGAGCCACTCTCTGGATGTGACAAGTTTCAGACTAGCACTATGACTAACCATTGTTTTCCCATCTGCTACACCTAGATGCTGAAAGGGCCCAGGCTGGGCAAACACTCCTCATCCCAGCATTGTTTCTTTCAGGGGAGAAATGCACATTGCATGTGCTGTAAGGATAACTTCCCACACCTAGGACAACCGTAACCTTTTTCATCTGCACTGTTCTATCATTTATATCTTCCATGAACTGTTGCTCGGGCTTTAAAGCCGTCCAGAAACTCCCTAGCTCAGCATTTGGCTTTCTGCTATGTTATTTTTTCCTCTCACAGAACTCAAAGCTCAACACAAATCTCACCACATTTGCTGTGAAGTGGCTCAGGCTGACCCTTTTGCCTGATTGCCCTGTTCTCATCCCTTATTGATTGCTTTAACCCTTTAGGAACATTTATTTATATACTCATCTAAATCATGTGGGTCCACTAGAGCCTCACATACCACATAAAGATCATGTACTCCATGGGGCTCAGCAAAGCCACGAAAGCTCCAGGCAGACCCCAAGGTCATTACTGAATCAATCTCTTCCTTAGCTCTCCTATGAACACAGTCCTATCTGGCCAGTAAACTGGGCATTAAATGCTGCCTTGCTCATGCTCATTTCCTTAAGTAATGCCCATTTCCCCCCATTGCCCTCTGGTCTCTGATGTTCATAGGGACCTCAGATGGTGATAATCAACTGTTCCTAATGGCCCATTCCAGCCAGTTCATCAGGGCCTGATTTCCCTCCTATTGCTTCGGGTTATGGTGCCTTTGTCTCAAGAGGAATGGTTATATTACTAAGTTTCTCTGCTTCCATGGCACTCAGACTGATCCTATCCACCCCGTGTCCCATGCTCTCATAACCTAGGCAATGAGAGGCTCTTTTATTGCCAGCCTAAAAATTTTCCCTAATTCAAGCACTTCAGATGCAGAGCATTTCCTGATAGCCATAGGTCCCTACACTGGGTCATTATGGCCCTTGTCTACAGACTAGGTCATGGATCTTTTTTTCCTCTGTGTTAAAAGCTGGACCTAAGGGGTGTCTTCTCCATGTGTTCTCCCTCGCTGACCTCTGCTATGTCCCAGGGGTATGCTGAATTATGAACCTTCCAATCTCTATTAAAAGCTCAGACCTGAGGGGTATCTTTTGTCCTTTCCATCATGCTGTCTTCCTCTTCATTCTCCAATTCTTCCCATGGGTTCCAAGTTTCTGGATCCCTAAAAGGGCACTTAGGCACAGATCTGACTTGGACTGTCTTCCTGGCATCCCACTAGCTATAAAGAACAGCAAGCCAAACCTTCATCTTGGCCTCTTTTTTCCACTTTTCCTGCCAAATCAGAGGTTACCACAGAAGCTAGTATTCACGTGTCTTTTTCTCATTATAATTCCTTCCTTACACTGGAAAGTTCTTTCTAGGCAGACAGCTCACCCTCCTCCGTTGCATGCTGTAATACTTGGCTTCAGTTGTCAACTTGGCACACTTGGGGAAGAGGAAACCTCAGTTGGGGAATTTCCTCTATCAGATTGGCTTGTGAGAATGTCTGTGAGGCATTTTCTTAATTACTGAGTGATGTGGGAGGGTCCAACCAACTGCAGGGAGTAGCACCTCTGGGCAGGTGAGCCTGGGTTGTATAAGAAAGTGGGCTGAGCACATGTCAGAGGAGCCAGCCAGTAAGCAGTGTTCCTCCATGGTCTGTGCTTCAGTTCCTGCCTCCAGATTCCTGCCCTGCTTGAGTTCTTGCCTTGGCTTCCCTTGGTGATGGACTGTGATCAGGACATGTAAGCCAAATAAACCCTTTCCTTCCCACTTTGGCTAGGCTGATTGGGACCCGGAATACCGGTCTCTGAGCGTGCCTGAGAGAGATTTCCTTGATAGCATTGCAATGTGAAGACCCACCCACGTTGGGCAGCACCATTCCCTGATTGGTACCCTAGACTGCATAAACGGGAGAGGAGCTGAGTGGAGACATGTGTTCATTGCTCTCTTCTTTTGACTGTGGATATAATATGATCAGCTGATTCACGCTTTGCCTTGATTTCCCTACCATGATGGACTGCACCTTCAGCTATGAGCTAAAATAAGCCCTTTCTCCCTTAATTTACTTTTGTCTGGGTATTTTATCACAGCAACAGAAAAAAAACTAATACGAGGCACATGCAGCTATGCCTGGGCTTTTTACGTGGGTGCTGAGGATATGAACCCAGATCCTCATGTTTGCTATGTGGACACTGAGCCATCCCCCCAACCCCTCTATGCTGAAGTCTTTACACTGGGTACATTTTGATAGCTATAAAGTCTTGTGGCAAGATGAATAAAACAACCCTGCCCCAAAAGTATTCATGCCCTAATTTCTGGGACCGGCAAGTGTTACCTTATGAACAAGAAATCTGAGCTGGGAAAGTTACACAGGACAGAGGCTTACTGTAGCTCACAGTTCAGGAAGTCTAAGCACACAGTGCAAGGTAGAAGTGCAGTGATGTGCAGAAGAGGGAAACCAGGAAGGGCAACCACCACGCCTTACCATAACCTGCTCTCACCGTGACCAACTCGTTCCTGAGAGAAAAAATTGAGGTACTTATGAGGGTGGACTCCCAAGGTCTCATCACACCCCAAAGTCCCCACCTCCCAACACTACCACATGAGCATCAAACTTCAACATGAGTTTTGATGAAGACAAAAGATAGCAACGGTGAACAGGCCTTGCTGCTAGGGTCAAAGTAAAACTATTGAGGGAAAAGTGCTGCCCTGGACTGTTCAGGGCCATTCTATGTGTGATCACAAGGGTTTCTACAGGACAGAGGTAGATGGGGCTAGAGCAATGACTCAGCAGTTTAAGAACACTGGCTGCTCTTACAGAGGACCCAGTTTCGGATCCCAACACCTACATGGCAGCTAACAGCTGTCCATAACTCCAGTTCAAGGGGATCCAGCACTGTTTTCTGACCTCCCTATGCATTTCATGACATGGGTGGACTTACATACATGCAGGCAATACACTCGTATACATAAAATTAAAATAATAAGAAAATATTTCTTAGGAAGGAGGTAGAGGAGTCTGAAAAGGGAGGTGTACAGATATTGGAATGATGTTGTCAGGAGCACAGGAGTGCCAGCAGCTCCTAGAACGAGCTGGAAGAGGCAGAGTGTTTCTGCTTGACCCACAAGAGGCAGAAGCTGTGATCCAGGTCTGAATACCACCAACTTCACAGCACAAGCCTACAAGAGCACCACTCCATGTTAGAGAATGGTTCTTATCAGGAGTGGGGTGTCCATGCTCCCCAGACAGACAAGGTGTCACCCTGGGGAGTAGATCAGCTTAAAAGTTGGTGAGCACACAGTAGAGTCAGACTAATGACAGATCCTTCAGTGTAAGTCATCTCCACACTGCCCGGGTGGCTAAGTTGAAGCTTATGGGGCTCTAAGAAGGGGCTGCAGCAGAGGAGGGGAAGGGATGCCCCAGTTAGCAAGGTGGTAAGAGCCCTGTGGGCTTCCAAAGCATGCCCCAGGAGACACCTGCCTGCTGGGGACAGAAGCTCTTGGAGTTACATCAGTGCACAAGTATCAGACAGTGAGGGCTGCCTGGGCATATGCCCAAGGGCAAGATGTCAGGAAAATTTACAGTGATCTAAATTTTTGTTCTCTATCCCTCTGGCCTTTGGCTACAGTACCATCTACATAAACATTCAGTCATTGAGAGGTTACTTACTGGGTGCTTACTGGGTGTTCTAGGGGAAAACAGATAAGGATACAACTAAGCAAAACAAACTGCTGACCTGGAGTGGTGCTGGTGTGGCAGGGAAGTTCAGATTACCTGTCCACGTGTTCTTACTCCCTCCTGAGCCAGAGGACAGATAGAATGAGGACGGCAGACTTTGAGAGAATCTTCCAGTCTGAAAGCAAGAGGCCCTCTACCAATAAGAAACTTTGCAGCCACAGCCTGAGTTCCAGCCTTAGCCTGTGGAAGCTGAGGGTTCACCTTGTTCTGGATAGCCTAGGCTGCAGAATCCTCATCACCCCTGAAGGAGCTACTTTTATTATTCCGATGTTTACATCAGGAAAGCCAGAGGCCACCTGGGAATTGCCACTCACCATAGCCCAGCTGGAGATAGCAAAGCCAGCCAGGTCAGAGGAAAGGGATCTCTCAGGACTGGTCTCCATTCTGAAAGAAAAGAAACAGGTTAGTATGTCACACATGGAAACTGAGGCCTCAAGAAGGAGTGACCCAAAGTTAATCAACATTGAGTTGAACCTAAATCCTGTGCCCTTGGTCCTAGAAACAATAAGAAAATCAAGATGCTGGAAAGACAGCCACAGTGATTGTCTTGGAGGCATAGCCATGGACAGTCCTCCTAGTGAGCCTATGGGAAGGTGCTGGGCTTCTTGCCTCATTCAGTCATGGACTAACTGTCCTCAGGACACTGCTTCAAATTTAGGAAAGAGGAGCAGTTTCTTCTTAAGCCTTAGAAGAAAATTCAAGTTGTAATGATGATTCTTCAGTTATCAAAGGCCAACAGAGTAGCTTCCTCTGAAAAGGAATGGTGTTTTTAAGGACATAGAAACAGGGCTGGGGAAATGCTCAGCTTATGAAGTGCTTGTTGTACAAGTTTGTGGACCTGGGTTTAATCCTCAGAATCCATATTTTTTAAAAGACCTGACATTGTGAAGCACACTTATAATCCTAGTGCTGGGAGGCAGAGACAGGCAGACTGGGCTCACTGAATAGCCAGCCTAACCTAATAAGTGAGTTCCCAGCCAAGTGAGAGACTCTATCTCAAAAACCAAGTCATACAAATCTTGAGGAATGACACTCAGAGTTGACCTCTGGCCTCCACATGTGCATGCACACACACATGCACACGTACATACACGTAAATGAACACAAAAGAGACACTGAGGGGTTGGGGAGATTGCTCAATTGGTAAAGTGCCTGCTGTGTGTGCAAACATGAGGACCTGAGTTTGGATCCCCAGATCCCACTTAAAAAGCTGGACATGGCCGGTCGTGAGTGTCTGTAACTCCAGCATATGGGGGACAGAGAATGACAGAGACAGGAGGCTCCCTGAAGCTAACTGGCCAGCCAGCCTAGCCAATGGTGAGCTCCAGGTTCAGTGAGAGACCTGTCTCAAAAAACTAAAGTGGATAGAGATCAAAGAAGACACTCAACATCAATTTCTGGCCTTCACATGCAGCTTGATATATGTACACATGTCCCCCCCTGCTGAAACAGAAGCTATATGTTGGTCTGTGTGAGATCCACCATGGCAGAAGGTCTGCAGGCAGCCAGCACCCTGCTGGAGGAATATTCTAGGCAACATGCCTACACTCATCCTCTGTGCATACCCCAGCATCTAAGAAGGAAGCATCCGTATCTACACTGGACAAAGTTCAAGGTTCAGTGTTTCCAGGGCCAGTAGCTCATAGCCAGAATACTTGCAAACTCAGTTCTGGGAGAAAAAAGCCACCAGCTATTTCCAGTCCCCAAGCCTGAAGGCCACTTATTTTTCAGCTGTCCTTTGGCTCTTTCATGCCATACACATTCAAGGGGCTTGGGGTGGGTCTGCATGGCTGCACTCATAATGCCACGGGAGATTCCCATGTGGGTGTCTGAGAATTAATGACCACCTTTGTACACAGAACCTTCATATCTGCAGAAACAATTTGGAGACAGCTTGAGCACTCACTGCTGCGTTGTCAGTGTAACTCTAGGTGGCAGGGAATACGTACCTGCTGTTCAGGGGGAACCCAAGGAGACAGCCTGGTCCACACTGTACCCCAGCGACTGGAAGCAAAAAATAAAGACTCAGAAGAGCCTGATACATGGGTGCTACCTCCCCTTACTGTGGAAGGCCATCTCCCCAGATATTAGTGATCTAAAATGCTCCCTGCTGTCCTTGGAAGAGGAAGGATGAACAACTAGAAAACCCCACAGCAGTTGCTGATGCAGGACAGGTGCCGCTCCTCTCTGCTGTGCCATCAGACCCAGAAGGTGGGTTCTAAGTCAAATTCAAAAGTCCCTGGGGCAGGGGAGCTATGAGGATAGCTCCACGGGTAAAGTACTTGTCATACAGGCCTAAGGACCTGAGGTCCAGCCCCAATATACATGTAGAAAAGCAAGGCATGATGGCACTTGCTTGCAATCCTACAGCAAAGACAAACATCCCTGGGGCTTACTGGCCAGTCAGCCTTGCTGAATCTGTGTGCCTCAGCTCCCAGCTAGAGATTCTGTCTCAAAACAAAAACAAAAGTGAAATCAAGGTATTTGGAACCTGAAGAAGGGCATCCACAGTTGACCTCTGGCTTCCACATGCACGTGTATGCAGGCACACACACACACACACACACACACTCATACACACACACACAAAAAAAAAATTCCTTTCTAAAAAGAAGGTTCCAGAAATATTGAGCATCATAGTGTTTGTGGCTGCACTTGCTAGGATCTAGGCATATGAGCCATGTCCATCTGGTTCCAGAAACCCACAAGCAGCAGGCAAGAGTTAGTGTGTGAAGAGGCTGGGCACGGTGGGTGTGGTCTGGAAATGCTTCACAAAGCAGAGTGGGAAGGCTGAGGTCCCAAGTTAGTAGTAGCAGTAGACCTCTGAGGAAGGATGGCAGGATGATGAGGAAGGCTTCTTCCTTCCTCAACACCCCCTCCTCTTTTCCTTTAGGAAGCTATGGGGAGGCGGCCCCAAGACAGCAGAGCACCTCAGTGCTGAGCTTCTGTCTGCAGGAAGGCTGTCAGAGAATTTATTAGGAACTGAAGAAATGCTGACAGCTTAGTCTTGCCCTTTCCAGCAAGCGCCCAGAGCTCTTATTATACAGCTTCCTGCAGGTCACAAGTAACAGAGGAGGGCCAAGGGGCAGCAAGATGGTGAGCTCAAGAGAAGAGGTCACTCACAGAGTCCAGACCACAGACAGCCAACAGAAGAAACAGGCACCTGCATACCAGGGGCCATCTGCATGCTGTGCCTGCAGTGCTGAGGGTGGTGGGAGCCGAGGAGGAAGCAAGGAGAAGGAGGACCTCCTGGGAAGGGCTGGTCTTGGGATTCTCCAGTCCCTGATGTAACTCTTTTGCCCATCATTTCCATTTTAAAAGCATGGCAGGGGAAGCCATGTGGAAGGAAGACACTTTCCTGTCACCTTTGAATTCCTTCCCGATCATAAAATAATCATATTTTCTTTATCATCCAACTTACCCCTATTTTAATGTCTTTTTTCCAAATAAGTCATGGTCACCACTGTTTATTAAAGATCCTATCTACAGCAGATCCTGAGCAAACTGAGGCTACAGTGAACTACACCACACACACACACACATACATACACAGAGAGAGAGAGAGATACATAGAGCCCACACATGAAAGCTGCCCTGCAAAAAAAAAAAAAAATTGTTACAGATGAGGAGACCCAATTTCAGAGAAGCTGAGCAACTTTCCCCAAGTTAAGAGCTAGCAAACTGGGCCAAGATCTGGGCACCGTGAGCCCTACATTTAGTGACATCATCATACTTTCACATTCATAGGTGTGTGTGATTTTTAACCCCTGTTTAAGTGAGCAAAGCCACAATCACTCTATCAAACAGATGTAGAAACTGAAACACAGAGATATCCTGCCCAGTGAAGACTAAGCCACTCAAAACCTAAATACCCCATGTCCTAATTCCTGCCACAAAGCTGGGTATGATGATGTTTGCTTGTAATCCCAGTGCTGAGGAGGCAGTGACTGGGTACCTGGTGCTCAGTTCCTAGTCAGCCTAGCCTAAACAGCAACATGCCTTGGGTCCCAGTGAGAGGCCTGGTTTCCAAAAACAAAGCAGAGGTTGACTTCTGGCCTCCATGTACATGAGTATACATGTGCACAATTGCCTATACATGAACACACACTTACGCATGCACACAGACACACACACAAAAGATTAATATAAGATGCTGGGACTAGACAAAGCCTGGGGCAGTGGTGAACAAACAGAGGAGATAAAGCTGGTCAGAGGAAAATGAGACGTGAGGTTTAGTGACCTTAGACAGAAAGGACAGGAGCCAGGAGGATGTGCTACAGGCCTGGGGGCTAACTACTCAGGGGGCATCAGGACAGCACTTTTCTACACGCAGGTGAACATCATGCCGCTGGCCAGTGTGTGTCTTCATTGAAAGGAAGATGGGGGGAGGGGTCACAGTACAGAGTGTGACACCTGATCCTCAACACTCCCCAGAAGCAAGTGCCATTGCCCCTGGGGTCTGTGCTCAGAGAGAACCGGAGAGCTCTTCTGTGACTTCCCAAAGCCCCTGGCAGCCAGCCATGACTTAGACTTTTAAACTCCCCTCACAGACTACACAGTGAAGGGGTAGGACATCTGGGTGTATATGTGTGTGTGTGTGTGTGTGTATGCGCTTGCACACATATTTGCATGTGAATGTATGCATGTATGCATGCATGTGTGCACATGTATCTGTGTTCTTGCCCCAGGCCACAGGGTAAGAAGGGTAAGAGGCTGGAGGCCCACCCAGCACACCCCTGCCGACAGGAACCAGGCAGTCGCACCCTGTTCAACATTTCCACTTTCAGGAATGATCATTGCTGCTGGCTTTACTCACAGCTTTTGATACTAAGTAATATTTCCAACAAATATAAGACAGAAGTCTTATAAATTGATTTGTAGGAGAGGCAGTGATGGAGAGAAATGGGCACTGCAGACATTGAATTCAATACCAAAATAATCTAATATGCCCAATTCCGTTTTCCTTTCGGACCTTTGATGTTTGCAAGCAAATCATTGGCACTTGAGTTTGCACATATATCTCAATGTAAAATGGTAGAATGGTAATAAATAAATGCATTATCCAGATAAATGGTTGCCAGTCAGGGTGAACCTGCAAGGAAGAACGGTTTGTGTGCCTCTATTGATTTACAAGCTGAAAAGTCACTTCTCCCTTGACTCTTGGCTGTTGTCAGCTCTCAGAATTCTAGAAAAGGAAGAGTGGGTAGGAGAAGTGGAAAAATAGGGCTGCCAGGTCTGCCATAATGATTCCTTGAGCTGCATAGCCCTGAGGCTGTCCTGGTTGCAGTCTGGCCTCTGATCTCCGCCTCTACACTTGAAAAATATCCAGCCAAACCTGACAGCACAGACTACAGGCCACTGAACTTACTGTCCAGCATCATGAAAGAGGATTACACCCTAGTGCTAGCTGGGGATACATCAAAATTCAACATTCAAATTGTGGATTCTACTGACTATGTATCACTTTTGCACCATTGTGCAGTCAATCATCATACACTGAGGACGTCTGTAGTGACACCCTAAGGTCCCCTTCCACCCTGCATCTTGAAGGAGGAGATGCTTGCTACCCCCTCCCAGAAGCAGTCTTACTGCCTTGGGACATTAAAACCAAGAGTCTTAGACCAGGGATTGCACCATGAAGCCCTGAGAGCCATTGGCTTGGGGATCACTGATTTGGCAAGGCCAGTTGGCCAGCAAGCCCCAGGAATCCTCCTGTCTCCACCTCCCCAGCACTGGATTGCAAGCACCATGCACAGCTTTTTGCATAGGTGCTAGGGATCAAACTCAGGTCCTCTTACTTGTGTGGCAAGCACTTTACCAGCTGAGCCATCTTCCAAGCCACTGGCAGAGTGGTTTTGAAAGACCTCTCCCTCTACCTTCTCCATTCAGACTCACTGGGCTACAAACGGGTTGTGGACTATGTGCATGATCATTAGGGACAGAAAGAGTTGCTTCTAGTGTCATGCTGCCTGGGAAACAGTGACGAAGTAGCTATGTTCTGAGGGTTCCTGCAACACCCAGAAAGACACTGTTGGCCAAAGCATCAAAGCTGGGCTCTTGAGAAGGTCAAGTTATAAGTACTGGCTGATAGGTCTGGCCATGAAGACTCCTTGCCATTTATGGATCCTGTGCTTCCTCATTAAGGACTTTGCAAGTGGAAGCTGGACACCCAGGCCTGGTTGGGGTCAATAAATCCTAGCTTCAAACAGTTGCTGACCAGGCTGTATAGAGTCTGATTTGATAATGAGCACACAGTACAGGGTCACACTGGCTATGTTCCTCAGTGACTGTCTTCAGAATTCCAGAGATTACAAACTGTATTCTCACAATGACTTCCCTTTGCATGATTTTTGTTTTTAGTTTATTTTGCTTTTGTTTGTTTGTTGTTTGATTTTGGTTTTTGGAAACAGGATCCCTCTTTAGACCTACCTGGCCTAGAACTCACTTTATAGACCAGGCTGGCCTCAATCTCACAGAGATTCACCTGCCTCTGCCTCCTAAGTGCTGGGATTAAAGGCGTGCGCCACCAAACCCAGCTCACCTTTGCATGATTCGAATGCATTATTGTACTTTGAACATTCTCACTCTACAGAAGTGATTCCCAGGAGCAGTGGAGTAGTGACTTGTCCAAAGTCACAAGCAGAAGAGCCAGAGTTTGAACGCAGGCAAGGATCATCCCAGAACTCAGGATCCTGACACAGGCACACTTGGGGTCTCTAAACAATGTTGTGATCCGAGGTGATCCCAAACATGGATCTTGTTGAAGCCGCAGTCTCAGCACAAAGATTAGGCTCTAGACTAAACCCTCACAGATATCCCAGCCTCTCAGCAAAGAGGCTGCCTGGGCAGCATTCTGACATTTTGAAGAATGAAAATCATTTCCAATTTTCCTATTTAAAAAAACCTGTTGTAGAAAGATAAGAGAATTCGGGCACATGCAGTGGTGACTTCTGATGTAGTTCTTGCAAGAATGGCATGTTGAGTCTTAGCCTTGGAACATGTAGCGCTAATCAGCAGCCTGGGTAAAACCGGCCAGATGAGTTCCAGCCCAGACTTGAAATGCAACAGAGCCAAGACCAGTATCTGCACCAGTATCTGCCCCTGCACCAGTATCTAGCACCAGGCCCCTCATGACCTCTGGTGGCACGCACTACTGTGAGCAATTGAAGAACCCTGCAGAGACCCAAACTTGGGAGTCAGCAGGTTCGCAGTCCTCCCAGCAGTGAGAGAGGGCACATGCCAGTCCCAGAGATGGCTCAGAGGCTGAGTGTGATGCTCTGTGTCCTACATCTTGGAGCCTGCAAAGCCATGCCTGCTCTGAGACCTCATGTTGTCTCCTTGCTCCCAGGCACAGGATAGGGGTAAGCTGAGTCCAGTGGTCAGAAGCTACCAGCTGCAAAGAAGCCATTCTGTCAGTGAGCATGTGATAATCAACACTGTCAACTTGACAAGATCTAGAAACATCTAGAAGACAGCCTTTGGGCATGCTTGTAAGGGAGTTTCTAGGTTAACTGGGGTGGGAAAATCCACACTAATTGTGGGCAGTGCCATTTCATGGGCTAGGATTCTGGACTGAATAAAAAAGAGAAAGGGAGCTGGGAACCAGCACTCATCTATCTCTGCTTCATGACTGCAGACGTGTTGTGACCAGGTGCCTCATGCTCCTCCTTCAAGACCTTCTCACCATGATAGACTGAACCCTCTCACTATGAGCCAAGCTAAACCCTTTATCCCTTAATTGTTTTAGTCAGGACATTTTATCAGCAACAGGAAAAGTAACTAATACAGAGCATGATGGAGTAGGGTGATCAAGTCAGCCATTGTTTCATAACTCCTTCATGGCGCTCAGGCACTATGGCAATGTGTTAGATCACCTTTAGTTGACACAGAGTAGGCCTCACAAGGTCCCCCAAGGACACTGCTCCCAGTGCCATCTGGCTGAAGAAGTTCATGCTCAGAAGGCAGGGTAGAAGAAAGGACAGGCCAGCTGTGTCTACTCACATGCCCCTAGGAACAGGCTCAACAATGCTGCTCCAGCAGTGAAACTTGAGTTCTGTCCTAGTTTGATTTCTGTTACTGTAATAAAATACCATAACTAAATGCAACATATTGGGGTTGAAGAGATGGCTCAGCAGTTAAGAGCACTGGCTGCTCTTGTAGAGGACCTGGGTTCAGTCCCCAGCACCCATATATCAGCTAACAATTAATTGTCTATAACTCCTGTTCCAGGAAACCAATGCCATCTTCTGGCTTCTATGGGCATTGCGAGCACTTATATACTTGCAGGCAAAACATTCATACATATAAATTTTTTCTAAAAATATGTTTATTATTTATTTATTATTTTCATTTTTATGTGTATGAGTGTTTTGCCTGTATGTATATAAGTGCATCCATGTCAGGCAATGCCCACAGAGGTCAGAAGAGGGCACTGAATCCCCTGGAACTGGAGTTATAGACAGGTATTAGCTACCATGTGGGTGCTAGGAATCGAACTCAGGTCTTCTGCAAGAGCAGCCAGTGCTCTTAACCTCTGAGCCATGTCTCCAGTCCCTAAAAATAATTTTTAAAGCAACATAGGGGAGGAATTGTTTGATTCACAGTTCCAAATTACAGTGCATTGTTATGGCAGAGTCAAAGCAGGAACTTAAAGCATGGCAGCCACAGTCAAGAACAAAGAATGAGCATGTCCTTGACCCCTCACTGCTGCTTCTGCTCAGCTAGCTTTCTTCACTCTTATACAGTTCAGGGACCAGCCTGTGAAATACTGCTGCCCACATTCAGGATGGGTCCTTTCTCCTTCTTTAAATGACAGTCAAGACAATCCCCCACAGACATGACCACAAGGCAATCTTTTCTAGATAATTCTTCATTAAGACTCTCTTCCCAAGTAATTCTATGTTGTGTCAAGTTGACAACAAGCTCCACTGGGCCAGTCTAGCACCCCAAGTCCTGCCAAGTGTGTCCCCTATCTTCTGGGTATCCCCCATGTATTTGTACCTCTGACCTGCATGCCTTGCTACCCACTTTCAGCCCCAAAGATGAGCAATAATGAGTCCCCTGGATGGCTGGTGGCCCATGGTCAGTGGGCTTAGAGATTGGTTCTTCTGGACAGTTGGAAGACTGCAGGAAGACAGCTGGACTGGCTGCATCGGGGATTCATTGTGTGACTCTGCTTGGCCTCCTGCCACTTATAGCCCCAACATTTCAAGCTTTCTAACCCCCAAGGGCATTGGCCTCATCTTTGATGAGTGACCTTTCTTGGGTGCACAGGAGTTTAAGATTTTTCTCCTTTCTTGTATCATCCATGCTTTGTGGTATCCTGGCTAGGCCTGGCTCTACAGACTGTCCAGGGGCCATTTGTTCCTATGCATCCCACCTGAGACTTTCCTTAAGAAGCCTCCCCTGGGACCAGAGCTCAAGAGGATGGAGGTAAGGTCATTGTGGACTAAAGTCCCATTCTGCAAGGCTGATCTGTGCAGGCTTCATTTCAGCTTAGATGACTGCACCCAACATACTGCCTCTCTGGGCATCCATGTCCTTCTGAGGTTGGTAGGAGGTAGGGCCACTGTGGAACTACTTCCACTTATAAGCACAGTACTCCTCCACAGCGGAGATTCCTGAGCAGAGGCAGCCTCTGTTGAGACCAACTGCAAAGTTGGGGCAGGTTGGCTTGCCAGGGAAACCCATTATGTTTTTCCAGACACCAGTGGTTCAAGAATCCTCTTAAAAATTTAGCTCTCTGTCTATACAGAGGTGGAGTGGGTGGGAGCTGCTCACACCCTCTGTAGCACCCAGTTGACCCAGCCCCATTTGCAATAGTAGTGAAAACCTCAAGGTCCAGCTCAGACAGGGGCTCCTCCACATCCTTACTTTATGATCCTTAGAAATCCTTCCTTAAGAAAATGCAAAATTCAGTAAACCTTGGGGAGCCCTTAGCAATGTGGGCTGCTCCTCTGCCCATCTGTGCGTGGGCCCAATAATCTAGCCAGCAGATACAGCCCACCCTGAATGTGACCATGACAAATAGAAGAGGGAAGTAGATTTGAGATATGATTTCTGATTAACAGGATTACAGGGGGCATGAGCTTCACTTCCTGGTAAAGAAGGCAATAAATTAATTGAACACTCATATGGGAGAGACTACACCCTTGAATCTGTGCACCCAGCCCTACAGCAACTCATGTATGTAAAGAATAATTGTTTGGTATTGTCAAGAGAGTTGTGGCAGGGATTCAATTACATTGCAGAGTAGCTGTAAACATCACCAGCCCCTTCTCTCATCCCAAGTACACTATATAAGATGCTGCTTTCTGAGACCCTGTTCTCACCAGAGGAAGCTCTAAGAGCCAGGCTGCTGAGTGATGTTCTTTGTGCAGTGAGAATACTTTAAAGGCCTCTGATAACAAGAGTCCAGCAAAATGTACTCAGTGCCTGGAGATGACCCTCTCCATGCAGGTGGCCTGAAGCCTCCAGCCTTGTCTGCAGCTGTCAAGGGCTCTGATTCCTGTTGTTCCCCAGTCCCTACGGGATCCATTAATTCTGTTGATCTTGTATTAAAAGAGCTATTTGAGGGCTGGCAGCTGGCTCAGCAGTTAAAATACTTGCTACGCAAGCATGGGGACTGGAATTTGACTCCCCAGAACCCCTATAAATACTTGCTTGGCTTGCCAGTATTACCAGCCTTGCCAGTATTTCCTACATACAGACAAGGGATCCCCAGACCAAGCTGGCCAACCAAACTGGCTATATTGGCAAGCTCTGAGTTTGACTGAAAAACCCTGCCTCAATAATTAGGCAAAAGAGGGTGAGTTTCCCAGGTCCCCAGCTGCCCACATTGTCCCCACACTCCCAGGCCTAGCTCAAAATGTACAGCTGGAGCATTGGTCCAGCCTGGGGAATTCCCCAGAACATCATTCACCAGCACCTTTCCCACACTCCCAGGCCTAACTCTGGTTGTACAGCCTATGCACCAGCCTACTCTGATAAGTGCCCAGATCCTTGCCCACCCAGACCTCCACACACTCCCAAGCTTAGCTTGGGGCATGCAGCTTGCACACCAGCCCAGACAGATACACTCAAGAGTCACATTTGCACACTTTCTTGATAACCACCAAACTGGAATCAGGAGCACCATCCAATCGAAAATCAGCACTGAATACCTGAAGGATTAACTTACCAACACCTCATATCTGGCCTTAAACCTACCAAGCTTGGGCAACAACAAGACTGAAACCAAATTCCACTCAAGAAGCAGGCTAGAACGTCATATCAGACACACAAACAACAAAAGAGGTCCATATTCCCAGTCCAAATCACAAAACAGAAATAATATGAAAGGCTAAGACAGTATGTCCCCTCAGAAAACCCACTAGCTCAACAGAAATGTTGTACGGTGAAAATTACCTAGATGAACCCCACAACACAGAGTTTAAAAGAGCAATCACAAACATGATCAAATAATTCAGGGAGTTTAAAGAAGACAGGAACAAGCATGTCAATGAATTTAAGGATAGGAATAAACTCCTGAATTAAGTCCAAGAAAACACAAATATACATCTGAACGAAATGACAAAGACAACTCAGGAATTAAAAACTGAATTCAGGGGCAGGGCATAGTGGCATGTACTTTTAATCACAGCACTGCGGAGCCAGAGGCAGATGGATCTCTGTGAGATCAAGATTGAGAGGCCAGCCTGGTCTACCTCTACATAGTGAGTTCCAGGCCAGCTGGGGATACAGGGAGATTCTGTCTTTTAAAATAAAACTGAATTCAGCAAAGAGACAGAAATACTGAAGAAGAACACTTCACGTGAAATGAAGATGGAATTCAAAACCTCAATAACCCAGTTAGAAAACTCTGGGGAAAGTCTTGCTGGTAGAACATTCAAGTAGAAGACAATCAGGACTTGAAGATGAAGTAGAGGAATTGGACCACTCAATAAAAAAGTCTGAAAAAAATACAACACACACACCCCAAAGGAATATGCAAGAGTTTGGGGACAGCATGAAAAAAAAAAAAAAAAACATAAAAAAAAAAAAAAAAAAAAAAAAACAAATCTATAAACTGTAGGCATTGAGGAAGGAGAAAAATACTAGGTCAAGTGCATAGAACAGATCTTCAACAAGATCACTGAAGAAAATTTCCCCAGATAAAGAAAAACATACCTATACAGACGTGAATACACAAGATAGCAAATAGGACCAGAAAAAGGAACTTTCCACGGCATATAATAGTTAAAACACTAAATATGCAGAATGAAAACTACAACACATATAAATGAAATCCCACTAGAATAACAGCTGGCTTCTCGATGGAAACTTTAAAAGCCAGAAAACCTGGAACAACACACTCCAAGTTCTAAAAATCACAGCTGCCAACCCAGACTACTTTATCCAGAAAAACTCTAAGCCATAGTTGACATTCTCCTTCAACTAAGAAAAACCCCCCATGCTATAAACAGGTTGAAAGAGTACATGTGCACCAACCCAGGCATGCAGAGTGTACTGAAAGCAATATTTTGAACTGAAGAGAGGAATATGCATAGCCAAGAGGCTACAAAAAGAAATCAAGTGAGATTATACTCCCTGAAACACAAAGTACGGCTAAGAATACAAACAGAAGAAAAGACAGCAATCAACAAACACCTTTCAATAACAACCTTAAATAGTAATGGCTTCAACTCACCAATCAAAAGGCACAGTTAGTTGAATGGATTAAAAAACAAAATCCATCTTTGTGTTGTCTACAAGAATCTCGTCTTACCTTCAAAGATAGGTACCACCTTAGAGTGGAAAAAAAGGGAAAAATATTCCAAGCAAACAGGACAGGGAAACAAGCAGGCATTTCTATCCTAATATCTGACAAAATAGACTTCAAGCTAAAATTATTCAGAAGAGGTAAAGAAGGATAGCTATTCTGATCAATGGAGCAATTAACCAGGAAGACATTACAGACCTACACACACATGCAATAAACTCTGGCACACCCAATTTCATAAAAAGCATAATACCAGACTTCAAGACATGGTTTAGCCAAACTCAGCAACAGTACATGATTTCAATACCTCACTTTCTCCAAAGGCAGATAATCTGTACAAAAACTAAACAGAGAAACATGGAAATTAAATGGCATCATACATTAAATGGACCTAACAGACATCTGTAGAATATTCTACCCAAACACAAAAGAATGTAATTCTAATCAACAATCCATGGAAATTTCTCTAAAATAGACCATGTATTAGGACACAAAATAAATCTCAAAAAATAAAGAAAAATTAACATAACTCTGTGTATCCTATTTGACAAATATACAATAAAGCTTAAAATCAACAGCAAAAGAATCTCAAGAAATTACATGAACTCTTGGAGATTAAACAACACATTACTGAATGATAAATGATCAAAGAAGAAATCAAGAAAAAAATAATTTCCTGAAACTAAATGAAAATGAAAAGAAAAAAAAAAAAAACAGAACAAAACCTTGGACATAGTAAAAGCAGTCCTAAGAGGGAAATTTTTAGCTTTAATTGTCTACATTTTTAAAAAATCAAAAAGAACCAGGCATGGTAGTACACACTTTTAATTCCAGCACTCAGGGTGCAGAGGTAGGCAGATCTCTGTGAAATTGAGGCCAGCCTGATCTACATAGCAAGCTCCAGGCCAGGGCTGGAGCTACAGGGAGACCCTGACTTAAAAAAAAAAATCAGAAAGAGCACAAATAAATGACAATGATGCAACTCAAGAGTTTGGAAAAAGAAAACCAAACCCAAGTGAGGTAGACAGGAAGAAATAATCCAAGTCAAAGTAGAAATTAGTGAAATAGAAACAAAGAAAAATATAAAAAATCAGCAAATCAAAGAGCTGGTTCTTTGAAAAGATAAACAACATCAACAGACTCTTAGCCCAATTCATCAAAAGAAAGAGACCTAAATAACAGAACCAGAGATGAACAGGGAGAGAGTACAACAGACACTTTTATATACCAATAACAAGCAGCTGGAGAAAGAGATCACAGAAACATTCTTATTCACAGCAGCTTCAAAAAGAATGAAATAATGTCTAGGAATAAACCTAATCAAAGAGGTAAAATCTCTGCAGTGAAACTTTAAATCTCTAAAGAGATTAAGGAAGACACTAGAAAGTGGAAAGACTTCCTGTACTCGTAGATTGGTAGAAGTAATATTATGAAAAATGACCATCCTACCAAAAGCAATTTATGAATTCAGTAAAATCCCAATCAAAAGCTCTATGACATTCTTCACAGAAATAGGAAAAAACTCTAGGGGGCTGGAGAGATGGCTCAGCAGTTGAGAGCACTGACTGCTCTTGCAGAGGACCTGGGTTCAATTCCCAGCACCCACATGGCAAATATAAACCATCCTTAACTCCAGTTCCAGGGGAATCCGAAGCTCTCTTCTGACCTCCAAGGCATTGCACGACATGGATGCACTCACATACATGCAGGCAATACACTTATACACATAAAATAAAAATAATAAAGAAAATATATTTTAAAAAGAATCTAAAATTAATATGGAAACAAAAGACTCTGGATAGTCAAGGCAATCTTGAGCAAAAATAACAATGCTAGAGGACTTACCATACCGGATTTCAGGCTATGTTAGAGAGGTATAGTAATAAAACAACATGGTATTGACACAAGAGCAGACGTGTAGATCAATGGAACAACATAGAGGGGCCAAACCTGAACGAATGCAATTACAGCCATCTGATATGTGACAAAAACACTAAAAATACCCACTGAAGAAAGGACAATACTTCAAAAACTAGTGTTGGGAAAGCTAAATGTCTGCACACAGAAGAATAAAAATTAGAACCATAACTATCCCTCTGCACAAAAATCAACTCCAAATGGATCAAAGGCCTCAATGTGAAACCTGAAACATTGAGCCTGTTAGAAAAAAGCATAGGCAGTACCCTACAAGATATAGATGCAAGAAAGGACTTTCTGAATAAGACTCCATTAGCTCAGAAATTAAGGCCAACAGTTGACAAATGAGACTTCATTAAATGAAAAAGCTTCTGTACAGCAAAGGAAATAATCAAATGAAGAGGAAGCCCATGGAGTGGAAGAGAATCTTTGCCAGTTACAGATCTGATAGAGGGTTAATTTCCAGAATATAGAAAGAATTCCAAAAACAAATAAGCAATAAAGCAAATGACCCAAGCAATAAATGGGCTACAGACCCGAACACAGAGTTCTCAAAAAAAAATGGAAAATGGCTAAGAAACGTCTTTAAAAGTGCTTGACATCTTTAGCAATTAGGGAAATACAAATTTAAATTATGTTGAGACTTCATGTTACCCTAGTCAGAATGCTTAGATCAAGAAAATAAGCTTATAAGCTTAACATATATATATATATATATAGAGAGAGAGAGAGAGAGAGAGAGAGAAAGTTTATATATAAATATATATACATAGGCTGGCTGAATGGCTGAGCAGTTAAGAGCATTGGTTGCTCTTGTAGAGGACCCAGACCCAGGTTCAAATCCTAGCACCCATATGGTGGCTAAAAATGATCCATAACTCCAGTTCCAAGGAATCCAGCGCTCTCTTCTGACTTCAGAGGGGATTGCACAACATGGGTGCAATTACCTACATGCAGGCAATACACTCATACACATAAAATAAAAACATATACATATACATATACAAATACTCATGGCTGGAGAAGTCATAGACCCTAGAGGAGCACCTATCTGCCACTTTCCTAAACCAATATAATTTCTAACTATAATCTTCATACTTGTATTTATACCTATAGTTAACTGTATCTCTCACCCATCATCAAAGAAGCTTCTTTTTGCGACAGACGGAAACTATTACAGAGATTTACAACTGATTAGAATGTGGGGAATAAGTGGCTGTAGGGTACCAGCCCCAGCCGACACATCTACAACACAATCCCATGAAACAGGGGGTACGAGATTGTATGTTAGTTACTCTTCTGCTGCTATAATAAAACAGCTTATAGATCAAGCCAACCTGTAGAAAGAAGAGTTTATTTGGGCTTACAATTCCAGGGGGATAAGAGTCCATCGTGGCAGGGAAGACATGGCAGGAGGGTCCCTCAGCAGAAAGCTGAGAGCTGAGAACGCATGTCTTCAACAGCAAACAGAACGCAGAGAGCAACTGGAAGTGCTTATGGGCTCTCAAAGTCCACCCCAGTGACATGCTTCCTCCAGAAAGGCCACACCACCTAAAGGTTCTGTGACCCTCCCCAAACAGTGTCACCAACCGACCAAGCATTCAAATACTTGAACCTATGGGGGACATTTCTCATTCAAATTAGCACAGATTTTGAGTGCCAGAGGACCAGGACACCTGCTGCTAGATAGTGTCTTCTAGACATGATGTCTCAGCATGAAATCTCAACAATATAGTTGCCTAAACAAGATCTGTGTGGTAACACCAGTTGACATGCCAATGTGGATGGGTGAAATTTCACAAGGTCCCACCTGTGGATGGAGTGCTACAGGTCATCAGTGACTGCTGAGAGAGTGACCATCTGCTCTCTCCATGCTAGCTCCATGCTATATCATCCAATTCCAAGTGGTCAACCATAAACACACACACACACACACACACACACACATATGAATAACACTAAACAGATTCAATAGGGTGTGTGTGTGTGTATATATATATATATATAAGAGTCAGAGGACAGCCTGCAAGAGTCACTTCTCTCCCTCTACCATGTGGGTTCTGGGGATAGAACTCAGGTCCTCAGGCTTGACAGCATTTTTTTTAAACCTGCTGAGCCATGTCATGGGCCCCAGTCTTGTTATAAATACTGTACTGATGTATGAAATTCTCAAAAAACTCTAAATCTTAAAAAGAGAGAGAAAGATGATTAAGCATCCTACACAACCCCCAGAAGGAATCTTTAAAAGGATACATGGTAGAACACTATGATAACTGTCCCCACTAAATCATACCACACTACAAAAAAAAAGAACAAGACAGAAGATGGCTTGAAGATAATTCCCAGCATCAACCTCGGGCCTCCACATGCATGTGCGCAATGTGTATACCCACCCCCACACACGTGTGCCCATACACATGCAGACATGCACACATATAAATGCACACTACACACACACACACACACACACACACACACACACTGGTGAAAATGGAAAGAGTAAAAAGCTGTTTGAAATGAGAGCTCTTCCTACCCAATCTCTAAATAGTGTTAGATATTTCAAGTGTTTTCCTTTTATGTTTCCAACAATAAGCATTTCTCGTGTGTGTGTGTGTGTGTGTGTGTGTGTGTGTGTGTGTGTGTGCATCTTTCCTTGGGCATTAATTATAGTTCTTCAGGCACTATCCACCTTGTTAATTGAATAGTTTCTCACTAGCCTGGAGTTTAATAAGTAGGCCAGGCTGGCTGGCCAGTGAGCACTGGGGATCTGCCTATTTCTGCCTTCCCAGTACTGGGAGTACAAGCACACATCACCATTCTGGTGTTTTAATATTTGGGGGTGGGATGGGCTGAGGTTTTGTTTCTTTTACATGGGCTCTGAGGATCAAACTTAGGTCCTTATGCAGCAGGCACTTTACTGGCTGAGCTATCTCCCAAGCCCCTCAAGCAATAAGCATTTCTTGAGTCATGTTTAATATTTCATATTTAGAGCAGCTGAGACTTGGTGACATCAGGGAACTTTTTAGTTTAGTAAGGATTTGATGTGCCAGCTACTGTCCTGAGTGAAACCAGCCCAAATCCCTGCCTAGGTGCAGGTTGGCAGGAAATGGACACTTATGGGAACCATCTAGTGTGTTAGAAGCAGTGCTTGGCTCATTTGAGTGCAGTAAGTGGGATTAGGGAGCCTGGGTCAGACAAGGCCAGATAGTAGGTTCCAATTTCATGTAAAGCCACCAGAGTAAGTCTCAATGAAAAGGTGAGCTGAGCAGAGGTTTGCAGGCATTTGCAGGCAGTGAGTGAGTCAGGGATAGCTGGGTCAGGGAGAAGGACCAGCAGCTACAACAATCCAAGACCGGATGTGCCTCAAGTGTCCAGAAGAGCAAAGGAGCCTGTGCAGCTGGTGCGGATTATGAGAGAACAGTAGCTGAGAGTAGGGGAGAGAGAGAGAGAGAGAGAGAGAGAGAGAGAGAGAGGGAGGGAGGGAGGGAGGGAGGGAGGGAGGATGGTGCTGCCTCAGAGCTCTGTGAAGATGGGTTCCTCCTCTGAAATGGGAGTCGTGGGAGGGCTGAAGTGAGGAATAACAACTCCGAGCTTTGTTCTGAAGGGCCTATGACTGCTGTCTGTGAAGATGGCGGGGAAGGGAGTCTTTGGAGGTGAGGCACATTGGTTCCTGCCAGGGCCTCAGCAGTGCAGGGAAACACCCGATTTGGAATCTCTTCTGTTTGGAGATCCGTGAAGATTTCTTCAGTCAGGAGAGGAGCCCAAGAGCAGATGAACTCGCCACAGCCCCCAAGAGTCTTAACCTGAGCATTTGTTAGAAAACAGTGGAGGTGGAAAAGCTGCAAAATGGGGGAAGAATGAGGTTTTCAGTCCAGGGTGGCTGAATTCAAGATGCCCATGAGGAATTCAAATAGTTCTTCCCAGATCCATCAGTGTGTTGGGGGCAGAGGTTGTAGAGTACTTTAGAGTTCTTTCTCCTCTCTGCTGAACACTCTATTGTCCCATAATGGTTTTCCTCTTCCAGTAGTTTTGAAAGCTTCACAGTAGAAGGTGACTTTTGCAATAAATGTTATATTTGCTGTGGGATTTAAAAGTCAGAACTCCTGTATCTCAGGAGATCTATCTTGATGGCCTTGAATGAGGCCAGCAGCTCCCACCATGGCACAGTACCAACCTTTGTACACACAACCACATGCGTGTTCTGCCCTGGAGTGTGGCTCTCCATGCCCCCCTCTCCTTTCCCTCTCATGTAGACTGGCAAGGTTGGTCTTGCTCATCTGTGGGTTCCTCATGCCAGGCTCTTGAGGTAACCTATAGCTATAGAATTTAGTTTGACACTCAACATTATGGCAATCTCAGGGACACCTGCCTTTACCAGAAAAGGCATCTGTTCCTGTGGTTTTCATTCATCTGGTGGTTCCCTTGGTGTGAATGGTTTATTTATAATATTTGCCTCTTTTTTCCTATTGGGTTGTCTTTGTCTTTTTGATTGGTAGGGATTCTTTGTATAAGTTGCTTTCATGTTGTTTTGACGTCTTTTACAAATAAAGAATTTAAATTTTACTATAAACAAATTAGTTCATCTTTCTCTTGGAGGTTTTTCTTTGAGAAATTCTTTATATCGTAAAATGTATTCTCCAATATTCTAAAAGGTTTTACTGCTTGTGTTTGAATTTTTCTATTTTTTATTTATTATTTCCATTTTTTTTAATGTGTATGAGTGTATTGCCTGCACTTGGTAGGTGCATGCAATGCCCACAGAACTTACAAGAGGGTATTAAATCCTTTGGAACTGGAGTTATGAACAGTTGCTAGCCACCATGTGGGCACTGGGAATCAAACCCAGGTCCTCTGTAAGAGCAGTTAGTGCTCTTAACTGCTAAGCCATCTCTCCAGTGCCTCATGTTTGAATTTTTAAATTAACTTTGTACATGTTGTAACCTGGAAATTCCTCCAACCATTATGACAGCAAGCTATAGTCCCACCTCCTTCCCACACTCTGCAGAAGGAGCCTGCATGAAGGGGAGGGGCTAAGGATATATAAGCTGAGAAAGCTACAAGGCAGGTTTCTCATCATTTTGAGTGACTGTTGAGAAGCCACGAGATTTATGTTTAGGGTGTGGACTTTCCAACATAGCCATAAATGGGGGAGCGCCTACTTGTCTGTAAGTAAACCAGCACCCCAAACTCTGTTAGCAAGTCCAATAAACTCACTAGGATCTTCCAAATGGAGGTTTTTGGAGAATTCTTGCCTTGGGTTGTCATAAGGACAGTGGGAGGAGGGAACAGGACACCACAGGCGCCTTCCAGCAGTGAATTTGACTTTACAGTGTACACAAAAATCATATGCTTTTGTGTTTCCCATGTAGATAAATGCTTATCTTTGTTGTCATTTATGGAAAAATCAGACTCCACTGCTCTTATGCTAATCACCCAAATATGGTTTGCATATATGTCGAGAGCTGTTTCTGGGCTCTCTTTATTCTACCGCGCGTTCCTATTGAATGATCTCTGGATCAATATCACATTGCTTTAGTAACAAGCTTTATCAGACTTCTGACATGTGATAAGATCACTATTCCTGGGTTTTTTTCACAATTTTAGTCATATGCTGAGCCCTTAGCTCTCCATATATATTTTGAACTCACCACCTTGTCACATGCCATGAAATAATACCTTGTGGAATTTTAATTCAAATTACATTGAATTTACAATATAATTTAGGGAGAATTAATATCTTTATATTGAATCTTCTTATTGGTAAGCAGTGTAAAAAATCCCATTAATTTACATTTACTTTAACTTCTTCAGTGATGTCTTAGCACTTTCTCTACAGAGGCATAGCTGTCACTGTGCAAGTCACCTGTCTCTTCCAGGGAGCTGACAGCCAATATGTGCAGTGTACAAAGCTCATGGCTGGACAAAGCCACCATCTGTGCACTTCTCATACAAATTTTCTTAATTTTATTCTTAAGATTCTGTCTTAGTTTGTTTGTTTGTTTGTGTGTGTGTGTGTGTGTGTGTGTGTGTGTGTGTTGCTGTGATAAACATCATAACCAAAAGCAACTTGGAGAGGAAACAGATTATTTCAGCTTACAACTCCCAGGTCATAAAACATCACCAAGGAAAGTCAGGGCAGGAACTCAGGGCAGAAACCTGGAAGTAGGAGCTGAAGCCCAGACCATGGATGAAGGCTACTTACTGCTTTCTTATACAACCCAGGACCACCTGCTCAGGAGTGGCACTGACCATAATGGGCTGGGCCCTCCCAAAAATGACTCACAGACTTTCCCAGAGGACAAGCCAATGGAGGAAATGCCTCATGAAGTTTCCTCTTTCCAGGTGTGTCAAGCTGACGACTGAAACCAGCACAACTGACCCCTTGTCAACTTGACCACAAACACATAATTATTAAACCTTAACCTTTCCATTTTTGTCCCCAAGATCTCACATATTAATATCACAATATATAATAAAATTTTAAATTCTATAGTTCTTTAAAATACCAATAATTTAAAAGCTCAATGTATGTTTAAAATAACACAAAGTCTCTTAACTTTGAGCTTCTATAAAATAAAAGCCAAGATAACTGCTTCTTACTCCAAGAGGGAAAAAAATACTGTACAATCAGATCAAAACAAAACCAAAACCAAATAGTGCAAATAGCTTGGTGCCCAGTGTCTGGGATTCACTCATGATCTTCTGGGTCTGAAAGGCTTAGGACGCTCTACTTCTCCAGCTCTGCTGTCCACAGCACACATAGCTAGTCCAGGAAGCTCAGGCCAGCTCCACTCCACACTTGTCACTGTCTTTAGTGGTCATCCCATGATTCTGGCATCTCCAGTATGGTGGGGTCTCTACTGCAACTAAGGCTGCACCTTCACCAGTGGCCTATCCTGGCCTCATGTGGTGCCAAGCCTCAGATTCCACGACTCTTTGACTCCTGGGGTCTTCACTGTAACTGAGGCTGCACCTTCACCACTGGCTTCTCTTAGCTTCTCACAGGGCCAAGTCTCAGCTGTTCTCCATTACCCCTTCATTCCTTCAAAACCTATACCATGTGAGAGACTTTTACACATTACTGAGTTCAGCTTTCAGCTTGAGATGCATCCTTGGCTCCCCACTGGACCACAGTTTCTGTGTGCTGACCCTCAGGAAATAGTCCTCAGAATATTTTACCTTAATGATGTTGGTTTCTTCTTAATCACCACAGATTCTTCAGCCCCAGCTAACCAACATTGATTGTTCTGGTAAAGTAAATGTTTCTCTTAAATGGTGCTGGTCTTTTGTAACCCATAGCTGATTTTTCAGCCCTAGCTGACCAGAAACCACAGATTCTCAATTCAAAATGTTACAACTTGGATAGAGTCTTTGTGGGACTCTCAGGCTTCCCTCTGAAACATCACAAGCCAGGCAGGCCTCCATTGCTCTTGGCATTATATCCCAAGTTCCCACCACAGCTCATTAAGTTCTGAGCACTCAATGGCTTTTCCAGGTCAAAGCTCCAAATTCCTTCCACAATCCTCCTCAAAACAACAAGGTCATGTCCTTCACAGTAATACCCCACTCCTGGTCCCAATCTTTGTCCTAGGCAGCTTTCTGTGGATGTGATAAACATCATGGCCAAAGCAAGTTGGAGAGGAAAGGGTTTGTTTCACCTTACAGTTTATCATGGAGAGGAGCCAGAGCAGGAGCTCACGGCAGAAACCTAGAGGTAGTAGATGAAACAGATAAAACAGATACCACAGAAGGACACTGCTTACTGGTTTGTTCCCCCAACTTGTGCTCAGCCTGATTTCTTATACAACTCAGGACCACCTGCCTAGGGGTAGCAGTGCCCACCATGGGCTTGGCCCTCCCATATCACTCAACAATAAAGAAATGCATCACAGACATGCCCACAGGGCAGTCCGATACAGTAAATTTCTAATTGAGGTTCCTTTTTCCCAGGTGTGTCAAGTTGAAACTGAAGCGATCTAGCTCAGTATCTACTGTGTTTGTTGTTGTTAGAAGTTGTGTCTTTCAAAACTTTACACTTTAAAATACAATATTGTTGGTATGCCCACAGCATCACTGCCTTCGGCAGCAACAGTGTGAAGAATCTTATATTTTTCAATATAGTAATCATATCACTTACAAATAATAAAATACGCTTCTTCCTTTCTTATCTTCAGGTATTTTCCCCTATCATGCCAGTACCTCAAGTGATGAGCAAAGCACTTGTAACATGTTGAATGTCTTTTACTTTAAACAAATTTTGCTAATACTATGTTCTACTACATACTTAAATTCTGCCTTTATGAAGTTAAAGAAGTTTCCTCCTTTTCCTAATTTGCAAGGAAGTGGTTCACATTGATGTTTTTATCCATAGTGAAATTATTTTCTCTTTCTTTAGTCTTTAATGTGGTGAATACATTGATACATTTTTCTATTATTAAATTCACCTTGCATTCTGGGAAGCAACTTGGATACATTATTTCATTCATTCATTACTTTATTTATAATATTGTATCTGTTAATGACTATAGTTGACATGATTTTGTCTATCTGCATCCTCTATTTTTACAACAAGGTTATATTAGCGCCGCAAAATGAACAGAGAAGTATTCTCCCTGCTCACTAGAATAGTTCATATACTGTGGGGACTGTCTGGTGCTCAGTTCCTTTGGAAACACCCTAAAGCACTTGGCATCTGGTCTTAACCTCTGACTCTGTCTCTGTTGCTGTCTCTCTCTCCGCCCACCCCACCCTCGTGTGTGTGTGTGTGTGTGTGTGTGTGTGTGTGTGTGTCTACCAACTTGTGGAAGAAAGGGTTTATTTGGCTTACAAGCACAGTCCATCATCAAGGGAAGCCAAGACAGGAACTCAGGGCAGGAACCTGGAGCACAGACCAAGGATGATAGCTGCTTACTAGCTTGCTCCCCTGACATCTACTCAGCCTTCTTTCTTACATAATACAGGACAGCCTGCCCTGGAGTGGCACTACCCACAGTGGCCTGGGCCCTCTCATATCACTCAGTAATCAAGAAAATGCCCCCACAGACATGGCCACAGGCCAATCCAATGGAAGAAATTCCTTAGTTGAGGCTCCCTCTTCCCAGATGTGTCAAGTTGACAACTAAATCTATCTGGCACAATTGATTCCCCCTGTCAATTTTACACACCAACACGTGACTATTAAACCACAACCTTTCCACTTCTTGTTCCCAAGATATTATGTTAATATATTAATATCATAAGACAGTATAACTTTAAAAAGTCCCACATTCCTTTAAAAAGTCAAACACTTTAAAAGTTCAAAGTATTGCTTAAAAACCTCTTAACTGTGGGCTCCTGTAAAATCCAAAACAAGTACTGTCTTATGTCAGAAGGGAAGAAATGGGCACACCTAAGCAAAACCCAAGTCCAGCAAAGTAGCTCAGGGCTAGGCATCTGGGATTCACTCATAATCTCCTGGGCTCCAAGGGGTTTCAGCAGCTCTACTTCTCTGACTCTGCTGTCCACAGCACACACAGCTTGCCTGGTAGGCTCAGCCCTGCTCCACTCCAGACCTGTTGCTGCCCTTGGTTGTCATCCCATGGTTCTGGCATCTCCAAAGAGCTGGGGTCTCCACTGAAACTGAGGCTGCACCTTCACCAATGGGCTCTTCTGGTCTCTCTGGGTGCAATGCCTTAAGTTCATTCCATGATCCCTTCATGCCTTCAACACCAGAACCATGCAGGAGACTCTTACACATTATCACATTCTGCTTCCTGCTTGAGATGGAGACTTGGGCCCCCTCTGGACCACAACTTCTGTGTGCTGACCCTGAGGAAGTACTTCCCAGAATATTTTGCCACAATGATGCTGGTCTCTTGTTACTCACACCTGATTTTTCAGCCCCAGCTAACGAGCATCAATTGACCCAGTAAAGCAAAGGTTTCACTTCAGTAGTTCTGGTCTCTTCTTAATCACAACTGATTCTTCAGCCCCAGCCAACAAAAAAAAAAAACACGGATTCTCAATTCAAAATATCACACAAACAGTCCTGATAGTCTTTACTTCCCTTTGAAGCTTCATAAGTGAGGCCTCCACTATTTACACTTCTCTCAACATAAGTGTCCATAGCAAGAAACTCTAAGTACTCAATGGCTTTTCCAGCCCAAAGTTCCAGAGGCTTCCATAATCCTCCCCAAAACAATTGGATCAAGTCAGTCACAGCAACACCCCACAAGCCCGGTACCAATTTCTGTCTTAGTTTGCCTTCAATTGCTGTGACAAAACACTCTGACCTATGGGGGTGCGCTGGGATCTCGTGGCACCAGCTGCCAGCTTGGCGTCGGCCCACAGGGATCTCGGGGCGTTCCCAGCGCACACCTGGAGAGGCACGGCTGGTCGCGCAGCGTCTGCTCCACGTTGCTGTCCGCCGCTTGAGTGCTGAAAGTCTCTGCTGCTTGGGGCTTTGCCCGGCTGGGTTCCTCCCTAATTTCACCCGTGTACTCTCTCTCTGAGTTTGGGACCCATCAGCTGCCGGATCACGAGGAGAGGTACGAGGCGGCGAAAGCTAGGGTTCCGTGAGTCGATGACGGAAGGATAGCGCCCCCCGGAGAGACTGGATCGTAGGCAGTGAGACACAGGGTTCAGCTTTCTGTGTTACAGCTCTTTATTACACTGATTCTGCTCAGCTCCAAGTCCCAGTGATCCAGCTCCTAGCTCCCAGCGATCCAGCTCCAATTATTGAGGGGAAACCAGGAAACTTTATACCGTGGGGGCAGTGGTAAAAGCCTCAGCTGATAGGTACTTTTAGGATGCCCCATCTACATATGGAAGTGGGCTCCTGCCAGGCTGCTAGACTGCCAGAAAAATCACACAGGAAGGCACAGAAAAGCATGGCATTTCCAGAGCTGGAGGCCATGTTTTTTGTGGCGGCTACTTCAAAAGACGAGTCAGGAAGATGTCAGGAAGATACCCTGATGAAAAGGAGTCTTCTGCATATGAAACCAAGCTCGTGGGCTTTCCGGACATGGAGAGACTACTTCACAACAGGGGTCCCCAACACTGACCAATACCAATTTGGGGAGGAAAGGGTTTAGTAGGCTTACAAGCACAGTCCATCATCAAGAGAAGCCAAGGCTAGACCCCAGGGCAGGAACCTGGAGCAAGCCAGTAAGCAGATATCCTACATGGCCTGTGCTTCAGCTCCTGCCTCCAGGTACCTGCCCTCAGTTCCTACTTTGAGCTCCTTCAGTGATGAAATGTGACCTGGGAGATGAAGCCAAATAAATCCTTTCCTCCTCAAGTTGGTATTAGAGTGTTTTGTCACAGCAATAAAGATGCTAAGACAGTTACTATAGACTTTTTTGCATTCATATGTGTGGTGTATGTATGCATGTTTGCATGTGTGGGGGTGCATGTGCACATGTGTGAGCGTGTGTGTGGAGGTCAGAGGCTGATGCCATATGTCTTCCTCCATCTGTTTTCACCTTATATATTGACAGAGGGTCCCTCACTTGAACCTAGAGCTCTCTAGATTTGGCTAGTCTAGCTAGCCAACCTGCTGCAGGGATCCCCTGTCTCTGCCTCGCATGTGCTGGGGCTACAAGTGGGCTACCATGCCTGCCTGGAATTTACATGGGTGCTGAGGATTCAAACTCCAGTAGTCACACTTGTATTGCAAGCACTCTACTGCTAGCCATCTTCTTGGCCCTCTGTAGACTTTTAAACACTGATTTTGTTTTCTTGATGATTATGTGTCTGTTCTTAGTTTGCTTAAATTGCTGCCATAGAAACACTGACCAAAACCAACCTGGATTACAGCTCACTGTCCATCATCTAGGGAAGCCAAGGCAAGAACTCATGGAACACAGACTATAGAGGAACACTGGTTACTGGCTTCTTCCTCCGACCTGTGCTCAGCCTACTTTCTTATACAATACAGGACCACCTGCTCGGGGTGGCACTGCCCACAATGGGCTGGGCCCTCCCACATCAGTCAATCATCAAGCAAATGTCCCATAGACATGGCTACAGGCCAATCCAATGGAGACAATACCTCAATTGAGGTTTCCTCTAACCAGGTGTGTCAAGTTGACAACTAAAGCTATCCAGCACAGTGTCTATTCAGGTTTTCCATTTCATCTTGAGTCAGTTTTGGTTAAGTGATATTTGTCAAGAAGCTACCTAAATTGACTGTTTGCATAAAGTTTTTAACATTCTCTGGTTGTCTTAAATTGTAGTTCCATTTTTGTCTTTCACTGATTTCTGTTCTTTGTATTTCCTTCTTTCCACTTCTTTGGTTTACATTCTTGATTCTTTTCACCATTGAGTTGAAAGTTTTGCCCATTAATCTTTGTAAGCACCCAAGTATAAGTTTTTGTTTAAATACCACCACGCATTTTTACATATAGTACTTTTATACATGGTTCAAGTTTGTTTGCTGTTAACATCTTTTATTCTTAATGAGTTATTCTTATGCATATGTCTGCATCCTCAAATCCATAGCTTTTGTTCATCTATTTCAAGTTATTTTTTACTTTTCATGTGTGTGTGTGTGTGTGTGTGTGTGTATGTGTGTGTGTGTTCATGTGAGTGAGTGCACGCATGCATATGTATACATGTGGAGGCCAGAGGTCAACTTTGAGTGTCATTTCTCAGATCCTCTCCACCTTTTTTTGAGGCAAGGTCTCTCAAGGGCCTGGGACTTGCCAAGTAGGCAAAGCTGCTGGCCAGTGGACTCCAGGGGGTCTTCCTGTCTCCACTCCCCCATGCTAAGATTACAAACTGCTCCTGGCTTTTTTTACATAGGTTCTAGGACATGAACTCAGATCCTCACGTTTTCAAGGCAAGCACTTTACTGATTAAGCTATCTCCCCAGTGTCCAAATGGAGCTTTTAAAGCCATTTTTAAGCCATTTTTACACATAAATTTTTAACACTTGAACTTAACAAAATCTAAATGTAACCAGCCATACATGGGTCCCTAGATAGCACAGAAACTCCAAGAGTGCTTTCTGTGTACCCTCCTTCTACTTAAGTCACTGGCTCGCTGCTTCCTACCTAGCTTAGTCCTGTTGATTTCCTGGTAACACATACTCTGGGTCCAGTTCTGCCTGTAGCCTCAGTGCATCCAGTGACTCAGTGGAATACTGAATGGTTGGGCAATGTTGGTCCCCATCCTTTAAGACCTTCTGCTTTTTACTTTCCACACTGGTCCTCACTATAATGGTTCTGTTTTACAGAGTGGCTGCCATGGGCTGATACTTTCTTTTCATTAAAAGTCTAGCAAGAAATATGTTTGTCCTAATTATCACCAATCTAGGGCAAACTTTACACTTTGATGAGTCGTATCCCCAGGTCCCAAGGTCACTGACTCTTCCAGGAATCTCTTCACTAGACCTACAGTGTGTGGGGGGTGGGGGGTGTCTCCAGCATTTCCACAGCTGGAAGTACTTTGCTTCCTCCATCTGCCTGCCAGAGAGAGAACGAATCTCGATATATGGGAGAGAAAAGTTAGGGAGAGAGAGAGAGAGAGAGAGAGAGAGAGAATGAATCAGGACTGCTGCAGTGTGTATTCCTGAGCTGGGTCAGGAGTAGATAGTGTCACAGCAGCAGATGGGGCCCAGGCTCTCTGGACTATTCTCACTGTTGAAAGAATTCCGGAAGCATGGAGTATATCACCACCTGGTCCCCATTAGGCAGGATATAAAGACTGGAAAATGATGGGGACATGGGAAGGAAACTGAGCCCCTAGCCTAGAGCCTGGTTGAAGTCTCATCAGCTGAGAGCAACTATTCCAGCAAAATTAACATTGATTCTGAAAGTTGCTGACATAGAGACAATATTCTTTTTATAGAAAGGTGTTTTGTATTAAAATAGCAATAAACCAGGCTTAAGGACTGAATGCACATGGCCGTGGGTAAGCCTTCAATCCTTTTTCCAGACATTCTTTTGGAAATCTTACAAACAATATTATTGACTTTGTTTACAGTAAAGACACTCCACCTTCCTGTACCCAAGGGATCAAGATTTTTTACCTTCCCTCAGGAAGAACTGTCATCTCATTTAGGTTCCTTAGCAAGCCTTTGAAGATAAGCACTTCAAACCCCACCAAAATCCTGTATCTATTTTTTTAATATTGTATTTATTTTTATTTTATGTGTATGAGTATATTGCCTGTATGTATATAAGTGTGCCCATGTTGTGCAATGGCTGCAGAGGTCAATAAAAGGTGTCAACTCCACTGGAACTGGAGTTATGGATGGTTGTTAGCCATGATGTGGGTTCTGGGAATCGAACCTGGGTCCTCTGCAAAAGCAGCCAGTGCTCTTAACTGCTGAGCCATCTCTCCAGCCCCGATAGCTTACCATTGTAAAGACAATGAATTGCGACTGCTCCTTGAGGATCCCATACGATGCTCTCAAGCATGTCTTCTTTTCATCCTGAATACCTTTCTTTCACTTAACCCTTGTACTTTAAGGTCTGTGTTAAGTTTAAAAAATAAATCACAAGCAAGGTTTAGGAGTGAACACTTTTAGTCCCAGCACTCATAAGGTAGAGGTGGCAGACCTCTGTGCACTGAAGGCCAACTTGATCGATACAGAGAATTCCAGGCCAGCTAGGGTTACATAGTAAGACCCTATGTCAATCAATCAATAATAAATAAATCTCCAACTCTGTTTCATTCTGGCTCATCATGAGCTTCTTTTCTGCACTGAAGCCAAGGATCTGGTTTTGCCTTAGTCAAGGTTCCTGAAAGATTAAGAGCACTCATCAGCCTGTTGCAGTCCAATTGCTACTGACACCAGATGGGACAGGATCTCCCCACCACTGCCCAGACCTCTGGAGTCTGTGGAAAGGTGGGCTCCACTCCGGGACAGGTGGTAATGTAGTGCAGAACACCCTTCCGGGACAATCCTTGTATGGCAGAAGCTAGGCCACTGAGGAATATTAGAGCCTAAAATCGGCAAAGCGGTAAAGGGACCTGGCTCAGTGAAAGGAACACGGACTCCCAAGGCATATGTAAAGTAGCCTGCTGGGCTCTGTTCCGAGCTGGCTCCCACAATCCAAGGCAGGTTGTCCACCATATTGCTCTGTTGACCTGTGATGGTTCCCAGTTTGTTCCACATTCTCTGCACCAAGACTCTGGTATCCACAGCATCAGAGTTCCCTCTTTTGTCCCTCACCTCAGCTGATAAGTCTCCTAACGCCCAGACCTCAAGCCCTCTTGTAAAGTGGGAGTGGCACACTCCCCATACAACATTCCCACCCATCGGCAAGTCTTGCCAGTTCTGCCTTGCCACATACCCTAAATCCCTCCCTAGCTCCCCACTCATTGTCTGGGTCTCCTTAACGTGCAGGCCCCACCAGAGCAGGGACTGCATTTTGTTCAACACTGCTGTGATGGCTAGGGTTAATTGTCAACTTGTCAGGATCTGGAATCACCTAGAAGACAAGGCACACTCCAGCATCATTTGACCTCTGGGCAAGCCTGTGAGGGAGTATCTGTATTAGGTTAATTGAGATGGAAGGACCCAACCTAAAAATGAGTGGCACTATTCCCTGGGGTGAGCAGAGAAAGCGAGCTGAGTACAAGCCTTCTCTCTGCTTCCTGACTATGGATGAGATGTGACCAACTGCTTCAAGTGCCTGCCTCAAGGACCTCCCCACCCTGGTGGCCTTTATCCTTGAACTGTAGCCAAAATAAACCCTTTCTCTCGTGAGTTGCTTTTGTCAGGTTTTTATCACAGGAATGAGAAAAGTAACTAAAACTAACTGTCCAGCCCCTTGCAGAACACCTGCAAATATTTCCTCAGTTCCCCTAGGTGATTAATATCTACTGTAAACTCCACGGAGCAGGACAAGCAGGGGTTAGTCATTACCCTCACTTTCTTTATAAAAGGAGTACAGAGACATGACTGTGGGCCACACCCCAGCTAGGGGGGTAGAGGAAAGAAGTGGGAGAGACTCCTGTTCCAGGTCAGAGCCCACTGCTCCTGCTGAGTCCCTCCATCCTGAATCAGGCTAGGGCTATGGCTGCCACTCCCCACCAGTGACAATGTTGACTCCAGACTCCTCAGCACAGTCAGCCAGTGCTGCTCTGCTTTGCGTCCCTGTCACTCCTTAGCCCACTCCCATCTGGTGAATGGCACCATTCTATGGGCTGGGATCCTAGAATGCAGAAAATTGAGAAAGAGAACTCAACACCAGCTTCCATTGGTCTCTGATTCCAAATCACCCCTCCCCTACACACACACACACACAAGCTTTGCTGATTTGATTCTTCCTCCACTAGGCCCTAAGTCCTGGTGAAGACTCCTGGTCCTCCTTGCACAGGATCAACTCTCTCAACAGACTAGTGTCTGCCCAACCTACATAGCATCACCACATAGCAATGCACTGGTGAGCCCCCAACTCCAACCAAGTCTCACCCTGTGCTGGTTACTGCCTTAGCTCCCAACCCAAATACTTGCACCCTTCAAAAGCCTCTTCCTGGGATCTACATGTACAATCACCGAGTGTGTAAACTTAAGGTTGATCTTCCCTGCTATCCCTCATACCCTTATCTTCCCAACCAGATATGGAACACCATCTTCTACCCCACACCTGGGCATGTGTTATGGTTTTGATATGAAATGTTCACCACAAGCTTGTGTGTTTGAACAATTGGTTCTCAGTGGAGCTGTTTTGGGAAGTTCTGGGACTTTTGGGACTGTGGTCTAGCTGGCAGAAGTGGGTTCCTAGGGGCAGGTCTTGGTGATAGCCACTTCTAGTTCCAGCTGGCTCTCTCTGCTTCCTGACCTATCAAGATGTAAACAAGCTATGCTGCAAACTCCCACCACCATAGATAAGCATTTCAGGCACCATGAGTTCCCCCACAATAGACCGTTGCCTCCAGAACTTCGAGCGAAAATAAACTTCTCTTCCATTAGGTTGACTCTGCTGGGTATTTGGTCACAGCACTGAGAAAAGTAACTGACACAGCCTCATTAACCTGCCCCTCTCCTTCCACATCCATCATGTCATGTCATCTGCTTCCTGTTTCCATGTCCTCCTTACTCTTTCATTTCTGCAGTTCTCACTCTGGTGCAGACATGCGATTCCTCACCAGGATACATCATTTCTCCTTTCTAACCCATTCTCTACAAAGCCGTTCATGTGATCCTTTTGAAACTCAAGTAGAATAATATCACCTGTTATGAGTGAGTCAATCTTTGTCTGAGCTCTGATAGCAAAGCCAGGGTCACAGAGATGGCTAGGTAGGTAAAGTAGAGGGAGGAGGAGGAGAAAGAGAAGGAGGGGAAGGAGAAGAGGAATTGAGGAAGCTATCGAACATTGACCTCTGACCTCTACACGTGCATACACACACTTTAAAAATCCTGGGGGCTGGAGAGATGGCTCAGCAGTTAAGAGCCTTGTTCTGCAATCATGTGAACCAGAGTTCAGATCCCAGCATCCATGTAACACACCAGGCATAAATTCAAACCCCAGGTTCAGGAATGAGACCCTGCCTCAAAAGAAGAGGTAGAGGGTGTTAGAGGAGGTCACCTGATGCTTTCTTCTGAACTCTGTGCATCTGCACAAGCTCACACAACTGCACACATCACATACACACACACACACACACACACAGATATACACAAAAAAGTAATAAAATATTTTGTAAATTTTAAATTTTTCATTTATTCTTATTTGAATGTGTATAGTGTTTTGCATGCAGGTATGTAAGTGTACCATGAGCATGTAATGCCAATAGAGGCCAGAAGAGGGTGTCAGATCCCCTGGAACTGGAGTTACAAATGATTGTTAGCTGCCATGTGGTCCTCTGCAAAAGCTGCCAGTGTTTTTAACTGCTGAGTCATCTCTTCAGCCCCAATATAAAAATAAATCTCAGACCAATCAGTGTTTCCACTCTCATACTCTGACACCACACCACACAGGCCTTCCCCTGTTCTTGGAGGAAGGCTCCTGTTCTCCCTTCTGAAGGCCTTTGCTCATAGGGCCACTGCCTGGGTCACTTACCTGGGCCTCCTGTCACACTGTGCCCTCAGATCAGGTGGAGAACTCCTACCTTTCCATCTCTTTGCCTCCTAACTGCCATAAGGCAAGCTGTTCCTCCTGCATCACGATGTTCTGTGCTGCAGGGCCAAGTGACCAGGTGCAGAACCTCTAAAACGTGAGCCTCTCAGCCCAGCAAGCTGGTTGTCTTATGCTTTGTGACAGTTATGGAAAGCACAATTATGAAATAAGGCAAATGATAATGCCCAGAAAAGAAGTAGAGGATGAAATTTTTCTTGAATTGAACTTTGTACACAAAATTCTTTACACTGAATTACAGAAGTATAATTTTGACTACCACTAAGCAATATAACTGATATAACACTTATGTTTAATAACTTTTCTTATGAAGTAAAATGTATACTTGTCAAACAACAACAAAAAAACCAAGATTTTAAATTTTAAGCACATATAAACACCTCAAGTGGTTAGAGTAAAACTGATTCGCGTTCCACTTCATGTTTCTCAGGGTCTTGCTGTTACCATTTATATCACATCTTGCACTTACAGGCAGATCTTAGAGTCAGGTGGTTCCCTGCAGCTCCCTGGTCAGCAAGCTAGCCTGCTTGGTGAGTTGCAGGCTAATGAGAGACTTGATCTCAAAATATATATATAGGTGTGTGTGTGTGTGTGTGTGTGTGTGTGTGTGTGTGTGATGGACAGATGGACAGCCACAGGGGAATGACACTGAGGTTGTCCCCTGGCCTCCACACATATGATCAAAAATGTGTACAAAGCCACCTTCCTCTGGTGACCTCCACATCATCAGTCCAGTGTCCCCAGTCTCCCCAAATGCAGTCACCCTGGGACTTGGAAGACTACCTCACAGGCTAAGGCCTCCTCACTTGCCAAGCAAGACTTCTGTAAGCAGGACCTATGTTCACCACAGAATCTCAACACCTACAATGGTGTGTGGCACACAACAGACCCCAGCGGCTCTTCCCTGAGTAAGCAAATGTTGAGGCCCACAAGAGCAGGACCTGAGGGATCCAAGGCTTCCTCTCCAGAGCCCCTGCTAACAGTTAGTACATCTAAATTCCCAACACATATGTGCTGGCCCCTGGCACCAACCACACTATCTGAGCAGATTCACAGATAGGGCTCAGATCGCAAATGTGTCAAGACTGGATCAGTCAGTAGGAAAACGGAGTGGGTTTTAGAACAGACCCTTTAGATCCTTGCCATGTCAAGGGTACAAAGGTTGATATAAAATTTTGGAAACTGTTCTACCCAGGAGGATAGCCAAGTATATTTAAAATATGGACAGAAGACTTGAAGTAAGAGAGCAACAGTCTGTTAATGCCCTTTTCATCTGGGACACACAGGCCAGGGCAAAGCTCGTGGCACATTTCTGTACCCTCCCCCAGGTAAGCACCCCCTGGGATTACATCAAGAGCCTTGGCTTCTTCTGCATCCTGAGCCTGTTTCTAAATGTTCACACCCAAGGAGGGGTCCAAGACCATTAACCTAGGTCATGCTGAGTTGCCGGTGGTCCAGAGAGTTCGCCTGAAATGGATAGACACTTCAAACCACCATACTATGCTGCTGAGGGTGGCTGGTGAGACAGGTAAGGTCTTCCTTCCAACCCATGGTTTGTATACCAGTGACCTGAGAACCAGCCCACTCCCTGATAGTGTACATGAAGTTCAAGGACAATGTTCCAGAAGTACGTGCCCTGGGACCAGACCTAACTGACTCTCAGGTTGTACTATAGACATAACAATGGCGATGTGGAGAAGGCAAGATGGGCTCTTAGGCTGGAGTCCTGGCCCTCAAGACTGAATGAATGGAGGTCTGCACTGTTGTCCCTTCCTGCCTGTGGGCTGTTGTGCCTGATGCCCACAAGGCCACTCTCAGTACTGAGGCTCTGAGGTTCCCAAGGGAGATAGGACAGCTGCCAAGCACATGGACCATTAGACTCACTCTAAAGATGCATGCAGCCGGACAGAGACAGTCTGATATAGAGAGGAAGAAGGCTACAACTTGTGTGTCCCACCTTCCCTTCCACAGAATGGGGGTACTCATCTCTGAAAACAACTCTCACTTCACCAGCAGTTGGTTCATGGTAGACAGAGGACCCAATGCTAAAGCATGTACTCCATGCAAGCTGCCCCAAGTGTGCTACACTCAGTGCTGGGCTTCTTTAAAACCCTGCCAGCAAGGCTGGGGAGATGGCTCAGTCAGTAAAGTGTTGGTTGAGAAATCATGAAGACCTGAGTTCAGATCCCCAGCACCCATGTAAAAAGCTGAGCATGTGGTATACACCTATATTCCCAGCAATGGAGAGATTGAGACAGAAAGATTCCCAGGGCTGACTGGCCAGCCAGGCAAGCCAATCAGTAAGTTCAAAGTTTAGTGAGAGATGCTGTCTCAAAAAATAAGGTGGAGAAATGATTGAGGAAAATGCCTGACAGCAGCCTCTGGCCTCCAGAGGGGATGTACATGCACCCATACAAGTATACATACACACAAAAATCAATAATAAAACCCAGTAGGAGCTAAGCATCATGCCATATACTTGTAAATCCCAACACTCAGGAGGCTCACACATGAGAACCACAAATTCAAGGTCAGCCTGTATTATATACAGAGACTCTGTCTCAAAAAAAAATCAAAAGGGGGCTTGGGTGCAGCTCAGTCATAGAACACTTGCCTAGAAAGCATGAGGCCCAGAGCTTCATCCCTAGTATTGCAACAATAAATAACTAAATAAATGAATAGATAAATAACCTATCAGGGGCTCCTTTTATTCATTGCAAATCTGTGGTTGAGGAAAAGGTGAAATTTCCTTTTCCTAAGAAAATTCCATTAAAGAGTGTCTCTCTTGCAGGTGGCAATCTTCAAGGGATGCCAAACAGTTCTTTCCTTCTTAGTCAAAACCTGACCGTCAGAATGGCCTGCCCAGGTCACATGATACCTGTCCTGGGTTTGCTATGAAGTTCCAGTGACCCTGGCACAGTCCGACGCCACACCTTTGTACACATTTTCACATCAGCTCTGCCACTATGCTGGCAACACTGTTCCAGTCCCTTCTGGTTCATCCCATGGGCTCTGCTAGAATTTTAATCTTCAGAATGAGCCCAACAGCCCATGTGTTGGACGCTTGTTCCCCAGAGTGACACTGCTGGGAGGCAGGTAAGGGAGTCTTTAAGACTGTTCTCACTACTGTGACAAAATACCTGACCAAAGCAAGGTAAAGAAGGTTTTATTTTAGATAAGTTTGAGTCACTTCAGGGAAGTCACGGAAAGGCAGCTGGTCACGGTGCATCCACAGTCAGGATCAGAGTGCTGCCCCAGTTTGTTCTCTCCTTTTGTGTCCAGGCCCCTGACCCATGGAATGGTGCCATCCACAGTTAAAGTGGGTCTTCCCACTTTGATTCATCTAATCTGCCCAGAGGCTTTTCTTCTAGGTGATTCTAGACCTGTAAGTAAATAATCAAAATTAACCATTTCTGGATCATTGAGGATGTGCCCTCAACAGAGATTATAAGACTCCAGCTCTTTTTCTCTTTCACATCCAACCAAAGAGTGAATGGAATGCTACATCTTAAGTTGCCACAATGACGTGTGTCTTCCCCCAACAAGAGGCATAAAGCAAAAGATTGGGACCAGGCTTGCTTTTAATTCCAGAACTGAGAAGCAGTGAGATCAAGGCCAGCCTAGTCTACATAGTGAGTTCCAGGCCAGCTAGGGCTACACCTGAGGCCCTGTCTCAGAAAACAAACAAACAGGCAATGGATTGGCCTGATCATGTGGCTTTATAACTTCAGGGCTAAGGAACTAGTTCAGGCAGTAAAGTGCTTGTCTTAGAAACAGGAGGACCTGCGTTCAAGCCCCAGAACTCATGTCCAAAGCCAGGTGTGGTGGTACCTAGTTGTAATTCCAGTGCCAGGGCAGCAAAGACAGGTGGATCTCTGAGATTCACTGGCTGTCAGTCTAGTCTTCTTGGTGAGTTCCAGGCCATTGAGAGACTCTATCTCACTAAAACAAGATGGATAGCACCTGAGGCTGACCTTTGGCCACCACATGCACATGTACACACACACACACACACACACACACACACACACACACACACACAAATTCCAAAACATGAGCTAAAATAAGCCTTTCTTCTTTATAAAATAATTATCTCAGGTGTCAGTAACAGGAGGCTGATTCCATAGGCTCTCCTCCCTCTCTACCACCTGCATTATGACAGTCCTGAGCAGAGTGAAGGCTCCAGGGACAGTGTCAATTATAGTGCTTCCTAACACTGGAGTGCTGTCAAGGGTCAGGGAGGGGAGGCATCCCAAGATTGAGTGGCTTCTAATGGACCAGAAAGCAGTGTACAGCCTCCAGGGACAGGGCCTGGGGCCATTTGCAGAGGAAGCTCTTGTAGATTCTTGGGAGAAGGCCTATCATGCACGCCTTCCTGGATTAAGGAATAATTATGCACACTTCTTCAAATCCCACACCTGACATTCCATGTGCTTTGCCTCTCAGCTTGGTGCTTGTCCTGAGCACTGTCATCCAGAGGGGCACACTGCTGCATCTAACAAGACATATTTCCTTGTTCTGTGTGCACAGACGTATTTCCCTAGAGCCTCAGTTTACAGTTCTTTCATCACTGATGAGAGACAATGCTTATGCACATCTCTTCCGTGAAACATTTACCTGTATCTTCTACCCAGGCTTCTCGTGAGTGTTGATTTTTTTTTGTTCTGAAATATTGGGATTTGCAGTTCTCTGCTGAAGACCTCATCAGCTGCCTTTTCTCCTGTTTTCTGTGCGGCTCTCTGCTATTTTCTGTGTGGCTATGGTTCAGCTTACTCCTGGAATGGGCGATGGACTTCCTGTTGGACTGTAGGAGGTCACAATCCTGCTTCAGACTGGAGGAACCACAAGATACCTGAGGACACTGTAATTCTAGGCAGATTCCCCCAAACTGCTCTGCCTCTCAGCTGTCCCAGGAGGTTAAGAAGATCTTTCTTGGCTGGAAGAGGGATGGCATCGCCTTGGATTCGCAGAGCAGACTCTGGGAAAGCGACAGAAATCTAACCACCTGTTGCTGTGTGTGAGACAGAGCTCCTGTTCTGTATCACAAAACATTTCAATATTTTCAAACTTCCAAATGAAACATTCTCAAAGTTCATTTAATTTTTAAAAATGATCTCAAAGAGGTCTGGGTAGCTCAATGGGTAAAGTACTTGCCATGCAAACATGAGGGCACGAATTAGGATCCACAGCACCCACTTAAAACCTGCAGAGGGCAGTGACACATGGCTGTAATCCCAGGGACAAGGAGTCTGCTAGTCTAGTCAAATTGGTGATCACCAGTATAAATGAGAGACTCTGTCTCCAAAATTAAGGTGGAGAGCAATAGATGAAGACATCCAAAGTCAACCTCTGGCCTCCACATGTGCCCATACATGTATGTGTGCCCTCGTGCACACATACAAACACACATGTATACACCCACCTACACATGCACACACACACACACACACACACACACACACACACACAGGTCAAATTTGTGAACATGTGAAATTTAAACTGTGGCGTAACTACCCATTAGACAAATAGTTGTCCCATGGTCTGCCCATAGCATCTGGCTCCCCAAAGGAAACAGCTCTTTTGAAATTATGTTTATAATTATAAAAGACTGCTTGCAGAGCTAACTTGGTGTGATGGCTAATCCTGGCTGTCAACTTGATTGGATCTGGGATTAACTGAAATGAAAGAGATCTTCTTGATTGGATCATCTAAAGCCGGAAGACACACCCTAAATGTGGGCGTTACCTTCTGATGGCAGCGGGTATAAAAGACCAAGGCAGAGGAGAACACGGGGCTTTTTGCGGCTTGCCTTCTCTCTCGCTGGGTGGGTTCGTCTTGCTGCTGTAGACCGAAGACTAGCTGATATTTTGGAATTTGTCAGACCTCCAGCACCGGATTGGGACTACTGAGACATCCAGCCTTGTGGACAGAGCGACTATGGATTCTCAGCCTCTCTAGTGTGGTAAAGCCATTGTTGGATTACTTGGATATATATTCATTCTACCGGTCCTGTTTCTTAGAGAGCCCTGACTAATACACCACCCCAGCCTCAGCTATGCCTGCCCTGACTTTTCTGGGTCCTCCACCTAGAGTTCACACCTGTAGGAAGTGGTGTTCACAACCTCAGGCCTCTGTCACTCCCGCTTTTGACCCATCGCTAATGTGCACACCACCTGTTATAGAACATAGTCTTCAGAGCAATAAAACAGCTGCCATCTTCAACAGACCATCAAGATTGACTGTGTGGATTGTTCGTATTCTCTCCAGGAGAGAATCCTGTGAGAGTGAAGACCTTGCTGCCATGCTCCTGGCCCTAGGATGCCATGAGACCTAAGAGGTTGTGAGAGGAAAGGAATGCCACAGCATCATTCACTCATCATATCCCTGAGGACAGCTCATACTCTATCTGTAACACAGTTCTGGGAAGACTCATGTCATCACTATACCTGTGGGGCCAAGTGCATACCCCTCACCAGCCTCCCAGGACTTCCTATTTGGCCTCTGGCTCCTCTAAACACCCTAACATCCTGGGTTGCTCCTCTGTGCCCCTCTCCCCCGGCATGTTCTCCTCCATAGCTTACCTGTCAAACTCTTATGCAAGTTCCAGGCTAGGCAATAATGTCTGTGCTCAAGCCCCTCCAGTCTGCTAAGCCAAGTGGCTTTGCAGGAAGCTTCCCCAGAACCAGGGACTCACTTGCATGGAGACATTCTGAACTGAATGTTGATCCTTCCTGTGTAGGAGACCCCTGAGAGTCAAGACCCCTTCCCCCAGGAAGGTCTGGGCAAATGTTCCCCTTTTCTCTTCTTTTCCCTTTTGTCTCTGTTTTTTGATTGCCTGTCCAGTTTTCTCAGTGCCAATGTAGCTTATGAGAAATGAGTTCTTGTCTTTGCTTGGGCCTACAGATGTTCATACTGCTGTATTAGCAGAGTTTGTTAATGACACCCAGGCTGACAGAATTCAAATCGATTCTCAAAAAGCTGTGCTGATTGCCTAGGCATGTGTCTTGCATCAGCTAAGCAAAATGGAAAATGAAACAACCCTCCCCATGGCATGGCATGTGGTACATATGGTCTTTGATCCAAGGGACTTGTGCCACACAAAAGTCAAATACTATCAGCATTATGCCCACTGAGGAAGGAGCTAGATAGGGATGGGTTTCCAGGGAATCCTTAGCTGGACTGTATCCAAAGGGGGACAATCTCTGAAGGTAACATGGTCCTGATATGCAGGACCTGTTCCTGCTGTGGGTAGAAAGGCCTATGCAGTGCTGAAGTCCAGAGTCGAAATGCCCTGATGTGCATCCCAGTGTCGCCTTGTAAGTGTGTCATGTTTCTTGGAAAGTGTTATAACTTATAAAAGAAAACTCAGATTAGTAGAAAGGAGGGCTGGCATGGAATTACCCTTCATAAGAACTTTATTAGGAGAGTTCCAGGATCACAGTCACAGGCAGCTATGATGAGGATTTGAAGCAAGAGAGCCTAGGAGACATGACCTCACACAATAGGCAGTGTGTTAAGGGTCTGAAGTGGAACAGCCTTCAATACTATAGAAAGGGGGAGTTTATGACTTTCATGGGAGCAGGGAGGAGAAGGTTCCATGTAACCTAGCTTGTATTGTTCCTGGCATGAAGAAATGCCTTAGACAAGAGAGTTAAGATTCAAGGTTATCTCAGGCCCCAGTATCAGTGGGGAGATGGACTTGCTTACAGCTGCATCAGTGAGGAGAGAACTGTAAGGCCACGGTATAGCACATCTTCTTATTAAGTCTCTCAAGGGAGAGAGACTCTAGAAAGGTGTGGCCTGGTTTCTGCGGGAGAAATCAGCAGCTATAGGGTCTGGGTAATAACAGAAAGTTGCTCCTTTTTGTATACTGACACCTGGACTGGGGCCTTCTCAGGTGGCTGTAACCTTAAAAAAGGCAGAACTGAAACACAGCCCCTACTGGTAAGATAGGTCAGAACTGAAGTGCTCCTTCTATTTGTAGAGACGTGGAAGACACGTGTTAGTTTTCTGTTGCTCTGATTAAACATCATGACCAAGGTGTTGTATAGAAGGGAGAGTTTATTTGGCTTATGGTTCCAGAAGGATAAGAGTCCATTGTGGCAGGGGAGGCATGGCAGGAGGCAGCTGGAACAGAAAGCAGAGAACTCACATCTTCATGCACATGCAGGAAGCAGAGAGACAACAAACTGGAAGTGGGACCAGCTGCCGGTGACATGCTTCACCCAGCTAAGCCACACTGTGTGGATGTTTCATGACCTCCCCAAACAGTGCCACCAACTGGCCAAGTGTTCAAATAGATGAGCTTATAGGGTACACTTGTCATTCAAACTAACACAACATGATTACATGGCAGTGATCTACTAGGGTCTTTATCAGCTCCATGGTCAGAAGGGAAAAGGCTTCCTGAACTAAAAACCTGGATCTGGTCTTCTAGACACTGGAGAAAAGAACTGATGAGTCCCATCACCACTCCAGTGGATGCTGTTTCTGCTGCCGCCACAAGATGGTGCTGCTGAACAAAGCGCTGCACAGTCTGGTGGAGGGTGGCCAACCATGGCGCTGGTGAATGCTTGGTTTAGGTCTCCACATCGGCTGCACTATGCCTGACTGCAACCATCTTGGTAGGGATGAAGATATTTTAAAAAGACACCTATGCTCCTCCTTTTGGCTCTCAGACTACTGAAAGAACAGACCCCAAAACCCCAGGAGTCTAATTCTGGTAGAAGCCTGGAGCCAGCCAGAGAGAGAGCTTGTCTCCTAGGAAGAGACTTCACACAGTTCTGACAATGTGTCAGAGATTGGAGTTGAGCCAATGATGAGCCAATGATAGGCTGGACCATACCCTGATTAGGAAGACTTAGCTATGCAGGCCTTTTGCCTTCTGTGTAAAACCTAAACCTAATGTAAGGACCCTGAAGATGGACTGGGGTGTGGGGGGGGGGTGGATGTCAGTGCTCCTTGTTTTCCTTCTCCCATTGTGGCCACGTTGAACAAAACTTTCTCTGCTTTTCACTACTACTTGCCTGTTTAATTGGCCTATTGAGGACAGAAGGCTAAGGTTGACTTTTAAGAATTGCCAGGGCACAGGATTGGCTGCTAACAGCTCTAGTGATATGGCCCCTGGGCTGCAGGGTACGATATTATTTCTTTCCCTCAAAGAAGTCCCTGAGATCCTTCTGTAGAGATGGTCTAGTAGAGAAAGCAAGTTATCTGGAAACTTTCAGTACATTGTAGCCCTAACAGGACGGGATCCAATCTTGTTATTTCCCCAGGAAAAAAGATGGACTGCAAGGAGACTTGCCTCTGCTTCTAGGCTCTGGACCCTGTCTTGGTTTGTAAAATTACAGCTCTTCAGCACCTCCTCACACATAAGTCTCTGAGCTTGTATGATTGGGGCATGATTAGCGGCTAATATGCATAACTTTACATTTTTTAGTGTGTGTGTGTGTTATGTGTCTATGCAAAAGCACACTCTCTCCTTAAAGAGGATAAGAGATAGCTTATTCTGGAGCCAAATGTGAGTGACCACAGCTTAGGAACACAGATTTAGGTTACTCCCAATTTTGTTTTCCAGTGTGGAAGCAGTTTCATGAAATTTTTATAGTACTAGAACAAGAAAGTCATAAATTAGGGCACTTTTCAAATACATTACTAGAAACATTAAGTAGATGGATTACAGTGAAGCAGAGGAGCCTCTGCTACGGGTCTCAGATGTTAGCAGATGTATTCTTAGCCTTTTTAGTAGGTGGAAACTAAGTTCTGTTGGTTTGACACAGAAGTGGGCAAAGAATGGGGCTAAAGATATCCCAAGATGAATGGTAATTAGGCTTTGGGTCTGCAACATTCCAAACTCTCCATAGTCATTAAAGTGCTAATCAGTTCATTTGCCTTGCAGGAGGTTCAGTTAAAGATGTAATTTCTTTCTAGGAACTTTCATTCACAACATGCATGCATTTACATGTGTGTGTGCATGTGTGTGCATGTGTACATATGTTGAAGTTAGAGATCAATGTTGGGTGTCTTTTCTTCCATCTCTCTCCACTTTAGGTTTTGAGACAGTCTCTCCCTGAACCTGGAGCTTAGTGGTTCAACTAGACTAGGTGGCCAGCAAACCCCAGTGATCCTCTTTTCCCCTTCCCCAGCACTAGGATTATAGGCACACTGTCATGCTGGGCTTTCTGTGTAGGTATCAGGAATCTGAACTCAGGTCTTCGTTCTTGTGCAGCAAGTACTTTCCTGCCTGAGTCATCTCCATAGTCTGAGCTCACGCTTTACACCTCATCCAATGTGCAGGTCGTAGATTGCATCCGAGGCTCTGGAAAGGTCATTTGACGTTGGAATACTTATCTATTAACCGTCTGCTGCACTTACTCCTGCACTGGGTAGCTATTTAGGAGAGCAAGTGTGGGTGAGATGGATATATTTGGTCCTGCCCAGAAATGGAAAGGCCTGAAAGCCAAGCATTGGGATCAGCTGCTTAATGTGCCTAGAGCACTTGTTATCTGAGGTCCAGGCAGAGGCAGAGCTGTCTGTTACCTGGGCTTGGGGCACTCAGGTTGGCAGTGGCAGAGTCCTGGTGTCCTGTTTGGACAAATAGTTACCCAGATCATAGAGCTAGGGCCAGGAATTCCCCCTGATTCAGGCCAGCCATGGGATCTTGGCAAATTAAGCTCCCTGTTCTGGAAGAGGTATCCTGCAAACTCATGAACCAGTCCCAGACCACCAGTGGAGATGGCCCTTAGACCCTTCTAGTTACATCTCTTCCCTTCCTGACCATCCTCCACTGTCTCAGTGTGAAAACCAAGGCTTGAGAACCCTTTCATTCCTTGGTATGTATAGGCATGTGTATATGTGTGTATGTATGATATCTGTGCATGTACATGTGTGTTTGCATGTGTGAGTGTGGACATGTGTGTAGGTTCTCACTTCCCATCTTGTTTGAGTCTGTTGTTCACATTGTATAAGTCAGGCTAACTGGTCCTTGAACTCCTAGAGGTTCTCCTGACTCTGCCTCCCACCTCACTGTAGAAATGCTGGGATTACAAATGTGTGCTGCCACGTTATACGTAGCTTTACATAGGTTCTGGGAATTTGAACTTAGATCCTCATGCTAGCATGGTAAGTTCTTTGCCCACTGAGCAATCTCCGCAGCCCTGACTTTTCTCATGGAAAGACCAGAAGCCCAGGACTTTTCCAAGCTTTAAGAGAGCAATCAAGAGGAAGGAGTTTTAATAAGGCCATTAAAAAAAAAGTTGAACAGAAACCACCTAGAAGAAGCAAGCTGTATTAAATCTCCCTTCTTTTCTGGGAGCAGGAGCTAAGCTGGGCTCAGGACTCACGAGGACACCCAGCCTGGCTGGGAACATTAGGATGCCTGTAGTTCTTTCCTTGCCTTGTGTCTTGTGGAGTTCCTCATTCATTCATTCATTTAAAAATTATTATATTAATTATTATTATTATTATTATTGTTGCTTTTGTTGTTGTCTTTTTGAGACAGAGTCTCCTTGTAGTCCCAGCTGACCTGGACTCACTGTAGACCAGGCTAGCCTTGAACTCACAACGATCCACCTGCCTCTGCCTCCCAAGTGCTGGGATTAAAGGCATGTGCCACCACTCCCAGCTTCTATTATTTTTATTTTTATGTGCATGACTCTATTGCCTGCATGTATGTGAGCACACCTGTGTCATGCAATGCTGCTGAGGTCAGAAGAGGGCATCAGATTCCCCTGGAACTGGAGTAAAGGACAGTTCATAACTGTCATGTGGGTGCTGGGAATCGAACCCACATCCTCTGCGAGAGCAGTCAGTGCTCTTAACCACTGAGTCATTTCTCCAGCCCCTCATTCATTTGTTTATTCTTTGCTTGAAGTGGTGTATTCTGATCTCTGGTGGGTGCTGGGATGAAGTCTGGAATTCTGGGGGCAGAAAGAACACAAACCACATCTGGTCCTCACGCACCAACCCTAGGGTGGGACCTGAAATACTAGTGATTGGATTGCAATAAGCGGGTCTGTATGGGAAGTGTATGAAAGCCAGAAATTGTTCTGCCTAGTTTGGAGCAAAGCTGTGCTTAGCAAAGGTGTAGGAAGAAGTGGGGGGAGCAGAGGGCTCTTTTCCGATGGGACTCCAGGCCAATTTTCATGTAGCAAATTCTTCAAGTCTTAGCTCCTGGTTTCCAGCCACAGATGAAGCAAGGGGCGTGGTTACACCATGTGCTTTTTTACCACAATTTATATTAAATATTTCCTGTGAGGTGATTCGTTTGTCATCTGTGATCCATGTGCAGTTTAGTGCAAAGGCTTGCATGCAGCTGATGTTTCATGAGTTACTTGCTGAGAAGGAATATTCTGTTTGTGTGAGCAGGCACTGTGTACCAGGGAAGACTCCCTAGTTCCACCCCCAGGCTTGCCACTAAAATGCTCAGTGAGCAGAAAGGTCATTTCCCATCTGCTCAAACAGAACAAATTTTGCAGTAAGTTTTCTCTGAGCTTCCTTCCAGCTGGGAACTTAAGTGCGCCACTGTGGAGGGTTATTTGCAGGAGTCTGAAGACCTCCTGCCATGGCTGGGCTGGCCTTCCTTCACTCTCTTCTCCATTTGCTTCCCTCCTTCCATCCCTGTGGGACCCACAGCCTCCTGTAGATGCTCCTTCTCTGCAGACACTGCATTTCCTGGGAAGATCTGTTGACCTCTGCCCACCTGTGCTGATTTCGGGTAAGCTGACCTCACATGTCATCTCCTGCAGCATGGGGCCTCTGGTTTCCAGTTCCTCATTCTGAGGGAGGCTGATGCTTATCTGTGAAGGGTCACAGGAGGACGGGTGACCACTGTATCACATGTTCTGACTTCCCACAAATTGTGCTCAAGGGTCTGCAGCTGTTCTGGGAGATAAATTATGTGGTGCTAGAGGGCGGAAGGAGATGTAGTTCTTGGTCATGCACTGTGCCCATGACAAATGACTGGGTTTCCTGAGAAGGGAGCTGAGGATTTCCACTGACAGTTATACTAGAGCAAGCCCAAGCCAGATTGTGCAGGCTGTTTGTGACTTCTCTGTGTGAGATGCTCTGCCTTTTCAATCAGGACAGGACTATCCTTCCTTCTCTGTTGTCTTGGCAAAGGGCTGCACCAAAGAGATGGCCAAAGAGGCTTGGGGGCATTCCACTTTTGTGGTTGGAATGTGATGTGTTTTACATGGCTCACATGTTTGAAGAGTTGGTGGCCCACTTGGTGGCCAGCTGCTGGTGTGTTTGGGAAGATTTGTAGAACCTTTAGGAGGTGGGACCTTGCAGGAGGAAGCAGATCATTGGGGACAAGCCTTCAGGCTTTATAGTCCAGGACCGCTCCTTGTTTGCCCTCTGCTTCCTAAGTGGGGATGTCATGTGACCAGCTGGTCTTCTGTGCCTGTGCCCTGCCTTTGCCACCAGTGCCTCCCTGTTGGGAGGGAACATATTTCCTAAACTGTGACAAAGTAAACCCTTTGTTCCTTAAGTTGCTTTGATCAGGTATTTTGTCATAGCAATGAGGAAAGTAATTAACATATTCAGGGACACAGGAACACATGTCCTTGTGTGCTGACACTCAGGCAGCAGGGGCTAGTAAGCCCAGCTAGCGAACTCACTGTCTGCAAAGCCCTAACACTGCCTAAAGAAAGTCAATTTGATCCTTGTGCAAAGAGACTGTCTGTGCATGGATGGCCAGTGGGGACGTAGAAATCTTTGGCACTGGTGCAAAGTAGGCCTTTGTGGGTCATTCTATCACCTGGGCACCTTCATGACACCATGAAGCTCTTTGGGCATTGGCAGGTAGAGTCTACTCTAGGGGGCCGGCAATAGTGGGATGATGACCTTGCTTGATTGGTCCTGGCCAAGCCTTCTTCCCCATCTGGGCCCTCCGAACTGCCTGCCGTGCAGTGAGTCCCTGCTCCTCAGAGGGCCAAGTGACATTGTTCAGCACACTCCTGTCTCTAAGGGTCTCCTCTGATGAAGAGGAGAGGGCCAGGAACTTACCTTGCTCTGGACAGGAGGTATGGGTCATCACAGTGTGGTGGGTCACTATATTCAAAGTGAATTGGAGTGGTGCATTAGTACTTTCCTTATTGCTGCAACAAAATACCTAATAAAAGCAACTTAAGGAGGAAAGGATTTATTTTGGGTTTCAGTTTGAGGGTACTGTCCATCATGGTGGGGAAGACACACAGGGAGCAAAGCAGCTGGTTACATTGTATCCACAGGCAGGAAGCAGAGAGCTATGGATGCTGGTGCTCAGCTCACTTTCTCCTTTATTTTCAGTCCAGTACCCCATGGAATGGTGCTGGCCACAATTATGCTGGGTTTTCCAACCTCAGATAACTCAATCAAGAAATATCCTCACAAACATGCCCGAGGTTTGTCTACTAGGTGATTCTAGATCTTGTCAAGCTGACCATAAATCTTAACCATCACAAGTGGGGTCATCAGGGGATTAGCATCTTTGCCACCTTATTCTGAGGCAAGGGAATGATTCTGAAGGACAATTACTTGCCTTCTGCAAGTTGAGACCCAGGCAGAGAATGTTCTAGATGTTTCCATCCGAGGTTCTCCATCAGGGTTCTGTACTTATTGGACTTTTTTGTCCTCTCCTTCGGCATGTGATAACCTCCTCCACCCCTCACCAAGGCCTGGGGGAACATGGCTCCTCTGAAGGCATCCTCCCAGTGCTCTGGCCTAGTGGCCTGGCCTGACTGAACACAAGCTGGAACTCAAGCTGTTCTGCTTGTGTCCTTGAAAACCCAGGCCACTGCCCCATGCTGCCTGCCTCTCAGCATCCTACAGCTGAGCCTCCTCCTCAATATCCTAAGTTCCCACACAGGTCATTGGAAAGAAGTTTTTAAAAAATTATTTATTTAATAACCACATGATTAGAAGTATTTCATTACAGCATTAACATATTCAATAACAATTTCCAGAACAAAGATGCATCTCTTTCAATATTGGCTGTAAATTTTTAGGTTTACAAGTGAATTAATACAGTTATACAATATTGAACTCACTATAAACCCTATAAGACATAAAATTGAATGAGGTTTTCTCTCCTAAAACAAAGACCTCTAGATAGGCCATTTTAAAATATACTGTTTCATACAGAAAAACTCATTGTTTAATGCTACTAACACTTAGATGTTTGCACATGTGTCTCTAATCTCTATGTATCTGATTATTACTAGTCACAGTCGGTTACTTTCCCAGATCCACCCAAGCATGGATATAAAATAATCACATAGATTTCAATGGCAATATGTTTCACCTCTACTAATTAACATGAAGCAAATATGCTTTTTCTTCAAATATAACTTTTTTAAAAAATTGTTTATTTGTGTGTGTGTGTATTCTATACAGAACATCCCAAACAATCTCATTCATCTATATACCCACATCTGAAATGGCACCCTCCCATAGTCACCCCCCAACCCCACTGGAACCCATATACTTTGTAATCCCTGTTACTGTCCACTGTGTTGTCAGTGCCCCCAGCCATACCCCAGTGCTTGTCCATCCACTGAATCTAGACAGCCTATCTAGAGATCCTTATTTTAGGAAGATCAGCTCTTCCTGATCTAGCAGCAATCAGTTGCCAATATTCCTTTAGATAAGATTGGGGTCTGCTGTTCATTTTCCCAGTTCTATGCTGGGTTACTGTCTGAGAGTCTCTTGGGCTACCCTGGCCAACAACTCAAAGGAAGGTATCTCTTGTCTGGCATTGTTTTTTGTTATGTAGATTTTAGCTATACACATGAACTCTTTTTTTAAAAAAAATAAATATTGAGAATTTCATACACACATATAAGGGGTTTTAATCAAATCCATGCCCACTCCCTCCCCTCCAACTTCTCCCATATCGCCCCATCACTTTTTTCTGTTAACTTTCTTCTTTGATTTATATATTTGTTTTTATGGGGCTTTTGGCTACTCTAACATTCCCCCCCTCTGAAGAAGTAACCCTACAATCTTTTAAGGATTAGATACAAGTTACCAAATACTTTCAACATTTTTGGCCTTTGAAACAGAGTATGTTGCTAAGAGGACCAAGGACATTTTGACTTTTAGCCAAGAAAGTGGCTACTTTTCTTTGGAGTCTTTTTACCCTAACTGCCTAGCTAATTCCTACATCCTATTCTTATCACACCATCCTCTGAAGAGGTTACCCAAATTGCCAATAGGGAATAGGGACACAGACAGCTCTGGCATCTTACATGCTGAACAGGGACGCAGGGTGAAGCAATTGGAGTACCCCTTCAGTGGATCTATATAAAAGACTCAAAAATTGTATAACTCTTATCTCTAGGGGGAAAAGAAAGTCCTTGAATCGTGACTAGGAGATGTGAAGGAGAAGTAAAGGCAAGACTAATTAGCATTACAAGTTCTAGACAGGGAACTAGAAAAAAGTCAGAACAGGGCAATTTTCAAATGTTCATATGAGAGTCCATTGGAATTTCTTGACAAGGGCTTCCAAAAGCATCCCTCTATTGGGTTCCTCTTCATTTTTCTTTTGTCTTCCAAGGCTGGACTCTAGAGTGATGGACTCGGAGTTTGCTTTCAGGTATTTTGATAGCTGTTGGAGTGATTAGAATCAGCGTCAGTTCCCTCTCCAAAGCTTCTAGATAGGGGGAGAAAACAAATTTATCCATCATTTTAGAACAATAGCTGGTTGTCTCCCTTAGCTACAGGTGGGCACTACAGTATTGGAGATCAAGATTTGAAGTCTTACATCTGAGAAGTACTTTCTGGTTAGGAACAAAATCATCAATGAAAAATAATTGTCTAGGAAGTGTAATCCCTTGAACTCTTAAAGAAATATGATTTTACTCTTTGGTTATACTTTCCTTTTGGGTATTTAAGACCACACAGTTGGCCCAAATAAATCAATTTATTTTTATACTTGAGGTAATTTGAGGATCTGTTCCTCAGGGGTCACATGGGCTTGGGAGGAGCTCCTGGCTCCTTTCTTATTACCAGTTCCATCTATATGAAGATAAGTCAAAGGTTCTGTTTGACCGTGGCTGGCTTCACTTGGAAGCATGGAGGAACTGTTTCCTCTGAGTTGACCCTCCTCTTTGTAGACTGGACACTGGTTCAAGCCCATCTGGTGGGGTATCCTCAGCCTCCTTGATCAAGAGGACAGGTGACTCACCACAGTTACAGGACATTTTAAGAGATGCTCATAGTCCCTAGGAGCTTAGTTGACCTAGGAGGGCAAGGAACAAAAACTTTCCTTTATGTCTCTCTGACCAAATTAGTATAGGCCTCAAAGTGTGGCTGTTAGACATCCAAGAAGGTTAGTTCCACCAGTCTGGTACATTTAATTTACCATGTGCCATGTAGATAAAGCTTGGGCAAAGGCCAAATGTTCTCAAATAAACCTTGCCTAGAAATGTATTATATTCCTTGAGCTAGTTGTATGTATAACTTGTCAGTAGGTTGTTCAATTAATATGGTTCCCCCTGGTTTTCCTAAAACCAGCTAGGCATTATTTATCTCTCGCATTGTCTAACTCTTCCACCATGGTTTCCCCATTTAAAGCGCCCCCATTTTCTCCATTTCTCCCTTAATAATACCCTTCTCCTATGGTCCCACATCTCTTGAGTTCCTTCTTTCCTTTTATCCCCAAGTTTCCTTGTACAACCCTCCCTTCCTCATCCCCTTAAAATAACCCCATTTTGATCCATATCTCCCTTATTAATGCCTGTTTCCTACTGTTCTTCTCTTTCAGATTCTTTTCCTTTACCTCCCTGGTTCCTTTTCACTATCCTGGTTCCTGTAGTTATGTCTGGATACATACTCACTTATAAGGATTTGGTGCTAGGAGAACATACATCCTTCTTTTTTTTTTTTTTCTCCTGAGGCTGTGTTACTTCACTTAGTATAGCAATTTCTTTTTCTATCCATTTACCTGAAAATTTCATGATTTCATCTTTCTTTACCACTGAGTGAAACTCCATTGTATAAATGAACCACATTTTTATTATCCACTCACCAGTTGAGGGATGCTTAGTTGCTTCCATCTCTTACCTATCGTGAAAAGAGCAGCAACAAACATGGATGTACAAGTGTCTCTGCAATTGGATGAGTTCTTTGGGTATATGCCAAGGAGTGGTATAACTGGGTCAAATGGTAGGTTCATTTGTAGTTTTTTTAGAGTTCTCCATACTGCTTTCCATAGGGGTTGAACAAGTTTGCAGCCCCACCAGCAGTGGATAAGCCTTCCCCTTTCCCCACATCCTCTCCAACATTTGGTATCATTTATTCTCTTGATCTTAGCCAGTCTTACTGGGGTAAAATGAAATCTTAAAATGGTTTTAATTTGTATTTCCCTAATTATTAGTAATGTTGAACATCTTTTAAGATGCTTCATAGCCATCTTTATGTTGTCTTTTAAGAACTCTCTGTTCAGCTCCTTATCCCCTCTTTTAATTGGGTTACTTCCTTTCTTGATTCTTTATTTTTTGAGTTCATTATATATGATGGATGTTAAACATCTGTCAGATGTGTTGTTGGTGAAGATTTTCTCTCATTCTGTGGATTTTCTCTTCACTTCCTTGGTTGCTTCTTTTGATGCAGAGAAGCTTTTTAGTTTAATGAGTTCCCATTTGTTTATTCTTGACCTTATTTCCTAAGCCATTGATGTCCAGTTTAGAAAATCCTTTCCTAAACTGATATTTTATAATGTTTTTTTGCAGCTATTGTGAAGGGGAGTATTTCCATGTAGTCTTTCTCTGATTGCTTGTTATTGGTATATAGAAAGGCTTCAGACTTTTGTAGATTAATTTTGTAACCTGCCACTTACTGAACATGTTAATAATTTCTAGGAGTTTTCTGGTGGAATTTTAGGCATCTCTTAGATATACTATATCATCTGCAAAGAGAGATAATTGGATCTCTTCTTTTCCAATTATTACTCCTTTAATTTGCTTCTCTTGTCTTATTGCTCTTGCAAGAGTTTCAGGCACTATGTTAAATAGGAGTGGAGATAGTGGGGAGCATTGGGTCCTGATTTCAGTGGGAATGCTTCCAGTTTTTCCTCCATTTAGAATGATGTTGGCTGTGGGTTTATTGTATATAGCTTTAATTATGTGGAGGTATGTTCCCTCCAGTCCAGTTACCTCTAAGACTTTTAACATAAATGTATGTTGAATTTGTCAAAGGCTCAGAATCGAACCCAGGTTGTGTGTAAGAGCAGTCAGTGCTCTTATGCTCTTAACCACTGAACCATCTTTCCAGCCCTGACATAGCTGAGTTTTCAAGTCATGTATCTATCTGGGAGTGTAAATGAACAGCATCCCATGTGGTTTACAAGTATCCTGTTGAGAATTTTTGTATCTATGATCACTAAGGATATGGGTCTATAGTTTTCATTTTTGGTTGTATCTTTACCTGGCTTGGTATGAGAGTGATGCTGGCTTCATAGAAGGAATTTGGAAGTTTTCCCTCCATTTCTATCTTTTTGAATAAATTAAGTAGTATTGGATGC
>NW_008335195.1:1324702-1326958 GCF_000622305.1 Nannospalax galili
TTTTTTTAGTCGGGAGGTTTTGTATTACTGTTTCAATTTCCTTATGTGTTATGAGTCTTTTAAAGCTGTTAATCTCTTCTTGGTTTAGTTTTGGTGGTTTCCATGCTTTTAGATACCCATCAATTTCTTTTTGGTTTTCAAATTTAATAGCATATAGGTTTTTAAAGCATTCCCTTGTAATGTTCTGGATGTTTTTGGTGTCTGTTGTGGTTTCCCCTTTCATCTCTGATTTGTTGATTTGGAGGTCCTCTTTCTTTCTTTTGGTTAACTGGGCTAGCAGTCTGTCATTCTTGTTTATCTTTTCAAAGAACCGGCTCTTGGAGTCATTGATTCTTTGTATTGTTTTCTTTGTTTCTATTTCATTAATTTCTGCTCTGATTTTTGTTATTTCTTCTTGTCTTCTTGTCTTTCATTTATTGTTGTTTTTCAAGTGTCTTGAGTTGCAATGTTAAGTCATTTATTTGTGTTCTTTCTGATTTTTTTTAATGTAGGCACTTAGAGCTATCAACTTCCCTCTAAGGACTGCTTTCAATGTGTCCCAGAGGTTTTGTTGTGTTGTATTGTCCTTTTCGTTTAGTTCCAGGAATACTTTTATTTCTTACTTAATTTCTCTTTTGACCCATTCATCATTCAGGAGTGTGTTGTTTAAGCTCCATGTGTTCGTGTGGTGATTTTGGCTTCTTCGGGTGTTGATTGTAAGCTTTATTGCATCCCCATAGCCCCTTCTGGCCTGGAACTCACTATGTAGATCAGGCTGGCCTTGAACTCACAGAGATCTGCCTGCATCTGCCTCCCCAGTGCTGGGATTAAAGGCATGTGCCACTACGCCTGGCTCTTTCTGATTTTTTAATGTAGGCACTTAGAGCTATAAACTTCCCTCTAAGGACTGCTTTTACCATGTCCCAGAGGTTTTGTTGTGTTGTATTGTCGTTTTCCTTTAGTTCCAGGAATACTTTTATTTCTTTCTTAATTTCTTCTTTGACCCATTCATCATTCAAGAATGTTGTTTAATCTCCATGTGTTCATGTGGTTACTAGGGTTTCTTCTGGTGTTGATTTTAAGCTTTATTGCATTGTGGTTTGATAGAATGCATGGAATTATTTCAATCTTTTTGTATTTGTTGAAGTTTGTTTTGTGCCCCAGTATGGTTGATTTTGGAGAAAGTTTCATGGGGTGCTGAATAGAAAGAATATTCTTTGGTCCTTGGGTGGAATATTTGGTAGATGTCTGTTAGGCCCATTTGATGTATGGTATTGATTAATTCAGATGTCTCGCTATTAATTCTCTGTCCTATTGACCTATCTAATGGACACTGTACTATTATTGAGTTGGGATTAATCTGGGTCTTAAAGTCCTGTAGTATTGTTTTTATGAAGTTCGGTGCACCAGAGTTTGGTGAATATGTGTTCAAGATTGTAATATCTTCTTGGTCAATTGTTCCTTTGATCAGAATGAAGTGGCCCTCTTTATTTCTTCTGATTAGTTTTAGTTTAAAGTGTATTTTGTCAGATATCAGAATTGCAACACCTGCTCTTTTCTTAGTACCATTTGCTTGATATATTTTTTTCCATCCTTTCACCTTAAGGTAGTGCCTGTCCTTGGAAGTGAGATGAGTTTCTTTCAGACAACAAAAATATGGATTTTGTTTCTTAATCCATTCAACTAGTCTGTGTTTTTTGATTGAGGCATTCAGTCCATTGATATTTAAAGTCATTAAAGAAAGTTGTATATTGATTCCTGTCATTTTTATTTCTGTTCACATTCTTGGTGTAGCTGTGCATTTATACCTTCATTAAGTTTCTTTCAGTAACCCCTTGGGTATAGTTGTTCCTTTCTTCAGCTCTTTGTGTTGCTTCCAGAACTCTCTGAAGGGCTGGTTTTGTGGACATGAATTCTTTCAGCCTATTTATGTCATGGAAGATTTTTCTTTCTCCTTTGACTATAATAGACATTTTGGCTGGGTACAGTAGTCTGGGTTGGCACCTGTGGTCATTAAATGCTGGGAATCCTTTGGTCCAGACTCTTCTGGCTTTCACAGTTTGCACAGAAAAGTCAGCTGTGATCCTAATGGGTTTTCCTTTATATGTGACTTCTTGTTTCTCTTTTGCAGCTTTCAGTATTGTCTCTTTAATCTGTATGCTTGGTGTTTTCACTATAATGTGCCGTAATGAGTTTCTTTTTTGGTCCTGTCTGTTTGGTGTTCTATACGCTTCTTGTATTTGTATGGGCATGTCTTTCTTTAATTTGGGGAAATTT
>NW_008335195.1:1327606-1387546 GCF_000622305.1 Nannospalax galili
TGCTGGACATGAAAAGCTGGTGGGTCTAGGCTTCAGATTTTTTCTTTTGATTTTATATTGGAGGGGCCAAATTACTTTCGCTTTGCTGTTCAGGAGTTCCCACAGAGTCCCAAGTCAGATGAGGATCAGATGTTCTCAGGCTTTCTCCTAAGGTCTGAATCTCTCCAGGAAAGATGCTGGCCTCAGGAATTTGAGGGCTGGGCTTGCCTGGAAGCAGGGCCCAGGAAAGATGCTGGCCCCAGGGATACAAAGGAAGGTGGGGGTGAGAAGAGGCCCAAGGGCTCCTGAGGACTATAGGGAGGAATGTGGTTGGTCTGTATGCAAAGGATCGGGAAGTAGTGGGGATTCTGGGCTAAGAGGTCAGTCTATGGGTCTCAGGTGCCATGACAAGAAATGGGCCAGTGCCCCTCCTAGGAGGAGAGATGGGGTAGGGGAGCTGGAAGGGTGAATGAAGCTGGGGGAGTCAAGGCACAGTGGGTGCAGTCAAACTTACCCAGGCAAGCTACTGCCTCCAGGAAGCTGTGGGGCTGGGCCACCCAGAGATGCAAAGGGAGGTGGGGACTAGAGGGAGGAATTGGTTTGGTCTGGATGCAAAGGATTAGCAAGCAGTGGGGAGTTTGGGCCAAGAGGTCAGTCCAGAGGTCTGGGGTGCCAAGACAAGAAATGTGCCAGTCCCCCTGCTAAGAGAAGAGATGGGGTGGGGGAGCTGGGAGGGTGAATGAGGCTGGGGGAGTCAAGGTACAGTGGGTACAGCAGCCAAACTTACTCAGGGAAGCTGCTGGCTCCTAGAAGCTGTTGAGAGGAGTTTTATTATGGCTTGTTCCATCCACTGAGGGCTTGTCTCTTCTTTTATGCATTTCCACTGTCGTTCTGACTCTTCCAGTATTCTCCATGTGTACAGCATGGCAGTAGCACTTTGAAGTGTGGTTCAGACTTTATTCAGAGCCTCCACTTAGTGCCCATTGTTCTCAGGCACTTTAAGTTTTCATTACAAAAATATAGGGGAGGTGGCTAGAGAGACGGCTTAGTGGTTAAGAGTACTGGCTGCTCTTGCAGAGGACCCAGGTTTGGTTCCCAGCACCCACATGGTGACTAACAACTGTCCGTAACTCCAGTTCCAGGGAATCCAATGCCCTCTTCTGGCATCCACAGGCATTGCACTCTTGGGTGCACTTACATTCATGCAAAACACTCATACACATAAAATAAAAATAAAATACATTAAAAAATAAGAACTGGGGTGAGAGCTCAGTTGATAAAGTGTTTGTAATACAAGCATGAGGACCTGAGTTCAATTCCCAGAACCCACATAAAAAATCTGGATGTGGTAGCACTTGCCTATAATCTGAGAGTTGGGGAAGTGGACACAGGGCAATCCTTGGTGCTCACTGGCCAGCTAGCCTAGCTGAGTGGGTGAAGGCCCTGTCTCAAAAAATAAGGTGCCCGAGGAACAATACCAAAACTTGACTACTGGCATCCACACTCGTGAGTACATTTATATACACATGCACATACACATATACACACACGTCACACATGAACACCCACACATATACACATACAAATCTGTAAAATGATTGGTGGTATTTGATTTTCAAGGTTGTCTGAGTGTTAAGTGAGGTTAGGAGTCTAGCACAGGCCAGTGAATGTCAGCTGTTATCCCCAGAACTGTCCCTGCTACAGCCTTTCTTCAAAGAAATGAGTGACTGGTTAAGTGGGATTCCAGGGAAGGCTGAAATTGCCTTTATTGTGCTTGTCTACCATCAACATAATAGATTCTGGGGATGAGTGGTCATCAGCCTACTCTGGGCTCTGTGAGCCTGAAATAAGAATTGGGTCCCAGAGAGAGGGACCATTGAAATTCCCTCTATGATTGGCCATCCCAAGACTGAATACAGTCAGGAGGAGAATCCTCAATAAACACTGGGGACCAATTCCTTGAAGGAAAGGAGCAGACATGGTAAACATGCCAAGTCCAGAGCCCTTCCCAACTGTTTTAAACCTCTCTTGTCCTTAAAACTGCCTTTGGCTAAGGAGGGCAGTCACTTCTATACTGATTGTCAACTTGACAGAATTTAGAATCACCAAGGAAAAGACATGTCTGGGAGGCATTTTCTTGATTAGGTTAATTAAGGTCAGAAGACCCATCCTGAATGTGGGGAGTACTGTTTCATGAGCTGGGTCTCAAGCTTAACAATAATATGAAATTTGTCACTATTGCTATAGTGTGAGTTTGCCACTCACTCCCTTTCCAAATTTTCCATCTACACAAAGTCTTTCAATGTAATCATGTTACTTAAAGAAAGTAATGCTAATAAACATTTTAAATTAAAAAAAGAGAAAGTGAGCTAAGCTCAACATTCATCTTTCTCTTCATCCTGACAGTGGAAGCAATGTGACATCTGCCTCACGCTCCTGCCACGGTGACCTCCTCCCCTCACGATAGGCTTATCCTGGAACAGTAAATCAAATTAAACCTTTTCTCCACTATGTTGTTTTCATCAGGGAATTTCGTCACAGCAACAGGAAAAGAAAATAAAGCTCTAGCTCTTTCTTCTGCCATCCACACTGTCATCTCTCACCCTGTCCCTTCCCCAGTCCTGATTGCCACCCTTCTGTGTAGATGGTGGTTCCTGCCCTGCCTTTCTCTCAATTGAGGCCTGTCTCAAAAGCAGGCCTTGGAGCATCCCAGGGATCTTGTCTGGCTATAACCCAAGCACTTGTGTTGAGAGTTCCTACCTTAGGGCTGGTGATGGCCTGAGACATTTTACCTTTTCTTCTGAGTTTAGTATTTCCCTTTGGTTTTGAATTGCTGCTTTTCTAACTCCATCTTTTTCTAAGATTCAGAGTGCACTCCTTTAAGGCCATCGCCTTTTTCTAGAGCCCTGATGGATCTCCAGTCACTTTCTGCTTCTTGTGCCTGCTTGAAGATATGAGCATTTAGCTTCTGGTCCTACTCCAGCCACCTCTGACTCCATGCCTCCCCACCATGATGGACTCTTGCCCCTGTGGAACTATAAGCTAGATAAGCTCTTCCTTTTACAAATTCCCTTGGTCATGGTGTTTTATCACAGCAACAGAAAAGTGACTAATATGGTGATGTATGTCTGCTTGCCTCAGGACTCAGCAAGGCTTAATGACTCTGTAAACCCACCCCCAGTGATGTGCTTCTTCCAGCATGGCCACACCTTCTAAGACCTCCAAACAGCAGCACCAACTGGGGACAAAATGCTCAAATACTTGGAGCCTGTGGGGGACATTCTCATTCAAATCATCACATTCCACTCCCTGGTCCCCATAGGTTCATGACCATATAGGTATGTGGACTTACATTTGGTCCCTTGGTTCTATCCCATTGATCAATGTGTCTGCTTTTTTGTTTGTTTGTTTTTTGTTTTTTGCCAGTACCATGTTCTTTTTACTATCATGACTCTGTTGTATAATTTGAAATCAAGTATGGTGATACCTCCAGTACCGTTTTTATTATTCAGGACTGTTTTAGCTATGCAGAATCTTTTTTGTTTCCATATGAATTTTAAGATTGTATTTTCAATTTCTGTGAAGAATTGCATTAGGAATTTGATGGAGATTGATGGTTTTTGGTAGGATGGCTATTTTCATAGCATTAATCCTACCAATCTATGTGTGTGGGAGATCTCTTCATCTTCTCAAAGCTTCTTCAATTTCTTTCTCCCTTTAGTGCTTTAAAGTTTTCATTGTATAGTTTTTTGATTTCCTTGGTTAGATTTATTCCAAGGCATTTTGTTTATTTGTTTGAGGCTATTGTGAATGGGATTATTTTCCAATTTCCTTTCTCAATCTGTTTGTCTTTGGCATATAAGAAGACTAGAGATTTGGGTATGTTAATTTTGTATCCTGCCACTTTGCTCTAGGAGTTTCCTGGTGGAGTCTTTGGGATCGCTCATGTATAGAACCATATCATCTGAAAATAAAGTTACTTAAACTTCTTCCTTTCCTGTTATTTCCTTCTCTTACTCTTATTGCTTTAGGTAAGACTTCAAGCACACTGTATTGATTAGGTGTGGAGAAAGTGAACAGTCTTGTCTTGTTCTGAAACCAGTGAATGCTTTGAGTTTTTCTCCATTTAAAATGATGATGGTTAAGAGTTTGTCACGTGTAGTCTTTATTATGTTGGGATATGTTTCCTCCATCCCTAGTTTCTCCAGGATTTTTATCACAATGGAATGTTGGATTATGTCACAGGCTTTTTCTGCATCAGTTGAAATATCATGTGATTTCTGTCCTTGAGCCCATTTATATGGTGGATTATATTTATTGATTTATGTATGTTGAACCATCCCTGGAATAAAGCCAACATCATGGAGAATGATCTTTTGGATGTGTTCTTGAATATGGTTTGCAGTTATTTTATTGAGAATGTTTGTGTCTATGTTCATCAGGGAGATTGACTTATACTAGTCTTTTTGTTGGATATTTAGCTGGTTTTGGTATCAGGATAATTCTGGCTTCATAATAAGAGACTAAGAGAATGTGTTCCTTCCATTTATATTTTATGAAATAATTTGAGTATTATTATGTTAGTTCTTCTTTGAAGGTCTGGTAGAATTCTGTGCTGAACCCACTAGGCCCTGGGCTTTTTCAGTTGGAATTAAGGTTTCAGTCTCATTGGTTGTTGTATGCCTATTGATTTACTTCATATTGGTTTAACTTTGGTAGGTCACAAGCATTTAGAAATTCATCCATTTCTTTTAGATTTTCCAATATAGTGGAACATAAAAATTTAAAGTATGTCCTCATGGCTCTCTGAATTTCCCAAATGTCTCATTTTTCATCTAGGATTTTATTAATTTGGTTCCTCTTTCTCTTTCTTTTGGTTAATTTAAGTGTTTGTCAATTTATGCCTCTTTTTTTTTTTTTTTTTTTTTTTTTTTTTTTTTTCCCCCCCCCCCCCTTCTGCCTGGAACTTACTATGTGAACTAGTCTGGCCTCTATCTCACAGAGATCTGCCTGCCTCTGCCACCAGAGGACTGAGATTAAAAGAATGCACTACCATGACTGGCATTTGTTTATCTTAAAAAAAAAAACCAATTTTAAAAATTCATTTTATTGTTTTTCTCATTTCTGTTTCATTAATTTTTGGCCTGATCTTTGCTATTTCTCTCCATATACTGCATTTGGGATTGGCTTGTTCTTATTTTTCCAAGGCTTTAAAGTTCATCAACAGGTTATTGAGAGCTCTCTGACTTTTTAATTTAAGCACTTAGAGCTACAAACTTCCTTCTCAGGACTGCCTTCACTATATCCCATACAGTCGGATATGTTGTGTGTGGTTTCTCATAACCCACTTCAATAGTGTATTGAACTAGACATATGGATAGAAAGGACATAGAAGATCCAAACAGAACTATGGGTGAAGCAGACCTACCAGATACCCATACTTACTCTGCTCAACGGTGGACTATATACTCAAGTGCATACCGAACATCCTTCAGTGTAGATGCTGTAAAATGAACCTCAATAGCCTTAAAAGGATAGAAATAACACACAGTGTGGTCATCGATTACAGTGGGATGAAATTAGAAATCAATATAAGCAAGCCATTAAACAACATACTCTTGAACAATGGAGCAAAGAAGAAATAAAAAGTCAAATTAGAAAATGAGATATGAGGGAAATAATTGCAAACGATTCAAGTCTTTCTATCAAGAGAATGATCATAAGAATGTAACCCTTGTAATACTATTTTGCAATACACTCCCCTACCATCTTGTAAAACTTTTGTTTATAACAAGGAATAAAAAAATCTTTTAATCTTCCCTCTTTGCAAAACTTTTGCTTATGCAAAGGCCCTGCTGCATTCCTAGAACCTGATGGCCAGAACAGCTGACTGCTTCCCACTTCTTAGATACCTCCTTGGAAATGCTGTAGGCTCTTCAGTATGGCACACACCACTCCTGCGAGGCAGCCCAGTTATGCTGCAACCAACCTTCCTTCCTTCCTTCCTTCCTTCCTTCCTTCCTTCCTTCTTCCTTCCTTCTGTTCCTCCTCCCTCTTTCTTTTTAGAATTTGTGTGTGTGTGTGTGTATGTGTGTGTGTGTGTGTGTGTGTGTGTGTGTGTGTGTGCCATAGTATACATGTGGAGGTCAGGGACAACCATAGGTGTTGATCTTCACTTTCCACCTTGTTTCAGTCAGGGTCTCTCTGTTTTTTACCATTGTGCTCATCTAGTTGGATTACTTACAAGCTTCTAAGGATCCTCCTGTCTCTACCTCCCATATAGCTGTAGAAGCATTGGGACTATAGATGGTGTTACTGCATCTGGTTTTATCTGAGCTTGAGGATTTGAACTCAAGTCTTCATGCTTGTGTGGCAAAAATTTTTACCCACTGAGTCTTTTTTCCAGCCCTTTTTTCTCTCTCCCCTCTCCTCCCTTTTTGTGCTGGGAATGGGACTTAGGGCCTGGGGGCATGCTAAGTAAGCACTCTGCCACTCAGTTACACCCTCAGCCCTGTCATAGACATTACAGGGGTGTAAAATGATGCAATTGCCTCCCATATCTTTATGGGCACTCTTCACTCTGTCATCCCGCTGAGCCATATCTAACGCCTCCAGGACACTTCCACTTGTGTATCTAGCAGGCACTGCTACCCCAAGACCTCCAATAAAGATGCTCCTCTGCAGCTCCTCTTTTTCCTCACCGTCTGGTCTGAAACCTGCCTTGCTCAGGCGTCTCATCAGGAGAATCGTTGCTAGTCCAACTTGGTTTCTAGCATTGGTTTCAGGGATTCAAGGTGAGGGTTGTCTGAGCTCTTATCCAGGGGCTGCTCAGGGATGCACTTCTTTACCATTGTTCTCCTTAACCAGGTGCCCTGAGCACACATTCGAGGTTCTGAGGTGAAGCAGCAGCCAGTTCATGGACACAGCTTTGCTGTCTCTGTGAGGGAGCAACTTGAGAAGGGCTACTTTGGGGTAGGGATCAGTGCTGGCCCCACCTGTCAGCTGTTCTCTGCTGTCTGTAGTCAGAAGCCTCCGTGGGGCTGCCCCATGCATGTTCTTGGTGGCCCATGCAAGTGCAACACAGCCAGGCCTTCCCAGCTGTGACTAGTGACTTCCTAATACTTTTCTTGGTGTGTGTTTGTGTGTGTGTGTGTGTGTGTGTGTGTGTATGTATGTGTCTATGTGTATACAAGTGTGTGTGTGTAACATGTGTGGAGGCCAGAGGTCAACCTCAGGTGTCTTTATCACTTTCCACCTTATTCATTTATTTTTTTAACAATATTTTCTTACACTTATTTATTTGTGGGGAGGGGTTATGTGCACATGCACATGTGGAGATCAGAGGATACTTTGAGGGAGTTGCTTCTCTCTTTCCACTATGTGGAACTCCAGATGTCAGGCTGAGTGGCAAGCACCTTTACCCTCTGAGCCATTTCAATGGCCCTCCATCTTATTTTTTGAGACAGGGTCTCTCACTGCACCTAGATCTCACTGATTTGGCTAGGCTGGTCAGTGATCACCCTGATCCCCAGAGATCCTCCTGTATCTGCCTCCCCAGTGCCTGAATTAGAAGCATGCACCATAATGCCTGGCTATTCTATGTAGGTTCTGAGGACGGAACTCAGATCCTCATTCCTTTGCAGCAAGCGCTTTACCACCTGAGCATTTCCCCAGTATCCTGACACTTTTCTTTCAGATTATTTCCTTAGCATACATCTATATTTACACTTTACAACATAACTAAGCCAACAAGCAGTTTGGCCCGGCAGGGACTTGGTGGCTTTTGAGACACACTGCTGTGGCTGGCACTCACTCCTCTGTCACTCTGGATGGCAGCAGACACTCTCCATTGAAGAGCTGTCCAATGTCCCATGATGCACTAACCCAGACACAGAAGAACAATAGCCCACCTCCTGCCAATCCTCCAGTGATATTCAAGGCAAACATCCTCCCCTATTCTATTTCCTACTGCTTTAAATCCCTCAGGTAATTCCTTTATCTAAACAATTGCTCACAGTCTGGTCCTGAGGCTCGGTCTTAGCTTTGGGATTCCTTGCTACATCACTTTGTTAGCTAGATCCCTTCCTCCCTGGTGCTATGGCTTTCTAAGGCAACAAATCTTTCAAACAAGGCAGAATTAATCCACGTAGAGCAAACATGAATTGTATGCATACTAAAATGAGCATGAAATTTTGTCTAGAGTCTTGGGGGTATTATTTACTTTAGTAAGTGGAAGCATCTTGATGCTACGGCTGAGTACCCAGCAGCCTGGCTTGTCCTTCTGGGGGTAGTCTCCTGAGAGGTGCTGTGCTGATCTAGCTAGGGGTGGACTGCCTTCACTGCAGACAGTTGGGGTTTCCGTGTCAGGATGCCCTTCCCCTAACATGGGTGGCTCTCTTTACTCTGTCATATTACCACTTGGCAGGGACCTAGCACAAGTGGCCCTCAGAAAATGAGCAGGTCCAAGTGTAAGAAGATGTGGAGCCTCTGCCCCGCCAGTGAGGGTGGATGTGGAGCTCAGCGATGGGGGCTGAGGAGGGGTGAGTACGCTGCTTGCCCGTTCACCCGCCTCCGCCTCCCCGAGACTCTCAGACGCAACAGGGAGTTTAATCATGCAGGAACTCGTTTATTGTAAGTGTTACAACGCTTATAAAGGCAAAAACCACACTCATTAGCATAGGCGGGAACCTATTCTCCAATCCTGTGAAAGGTCATGTAGAGCATGCAGGCTCCTTTCAATGCACTACTATGGTGATCACGAGGTGTTCACGCATTTTCCTCCTGGTTAGTCTCCAATTACCTACACTTCTTCTTATTTTTTGTCCCTGATCCAATTCCTTAGCTCCTCCCCCCACTGAGGTGGTCGACGCCATTTTGAACGCAGCTTCCCTACAGGAAGACAGATGCTGAGCCATGCCACTGAAGCCCCATCACTCATCTTGGGCTGGAGAGATGGCTTGGCGTTTAAACTGCTTGCTGCATAAGCATGTGAACTGAAGCTTGATCCTCAGGAGCCACATTTTTTTTAAAAAGCCAGGCATGGTGGCACATGCTTATAATCTCAGTGTTTGGGAGGTGGAGACCAATGGGTCCCTGGGACTCCCTGGCCAGTCAGCCTACCTTACTTGGTAAGTTCCAGGCTGTGAGGGCTAATCTTGATTGTTAATTTTGACCTACAAGCCAAATAAATCCTTTCCTTCCCAAGTTGCTTTTGGTCATGCTGTTTATCAGAGTAACAGAGAAGCAAACTAGAACAGGCATTATCTCAAAACAAACAACAACACAACAAGGCGATGGCTCCTGAGAAGCAATGCCTAGGCTTGTCCTCTGACCTCCACACACATGTGCACATGCACACACAAACAACACAAACCTGCACACATGTGCATACACATACAAAAATATAAAACCAGCTGGGCATGGTGGTGCACGCCTCCATTCAGGAGGCAGAGGCAGGCAGATTTCTGTGAGAGTGAGGCCAGCCTGGTCTACATAGTGAGTTCCTAGCCAGCTGTGGCTACAGGGAGACCCTGTCTCAAAAAGACCACACACACACACACACACACACACACACACGCACACACACACACACACACATATTATGTAACACACATCATGGAAGGTGACTATAGAATAATCTATAGCTGCCTGGTCATGAGATGTCAGGGAGGGGGATGAGAGAAAGGAAGACTGAGGTTGGTCAATGAGTACAAAGATACACCGAAGCAGATAGGGACAAGTGTTAATTCTTTAAAGAACACCAGTGACCAGTGACCAGAGTTAACAGTCACGCATTGTGTATTTTACAATAGCTAAAAGAGAGAATTTCAAATGCTTTCAAGAAATGATGGTTTGAAGTGATGAATATATTAATTAGTGACATGATCATTACACATTGTATAAACATGTATTGGAACATCACACTGTGTTCTATAAATTTGTACAGTTATTCTGTGTCAAACATAAAACAAAAAGTTGAAGGAAGGAGGAAGGAAGGAAGGAAGGGAGGGAGGGAGGGAGGGAGGGAGGAAGGAAGGAAGGAAGGAAGGAAGGAAGGAAGGAAGGAAGGAAGGGGAAAAAAGGGTTTGGATGGTGGGTAGATGGGCAGTCATGAGGGAAGACACAGGGTGTGCTTTGGTAGGGATGTTCAGGGTGTGAGAAGAGGCCCACTCAGGATGCCTAAGGAGGTTTATCTTGTACAGTCAGTGCTGAGAGTCTAGGTCCCAGAGCAACAAAACACAGAAAACCAAACAAAAACCAAGGTGCACATCTCAACATTATTCCCTCTTTATTCCAGACTAAATTGAGTACCCCCAAGTTCATATGTCAAAGTTTTGGCACCCAATGTTGGTAGTATCAGGAGGTTGGGCCATTGGGAGATTGGGATTAGATGAGGTTGTGAGGCCCCAGGGTGGGATTGGTGTCCTTACAGTAGGGAACTGGAGGGTCAGATAAGGACACTGTTGCATTCTGCATTATAGAGGCACATTTGTGCTTCATATTGAAGAATCTGTACATACATGCTTTTACTATCTTAACACTGGAGTTACCCCTGCCAGCCCAGATGCCCCTGAAGGAGTTCAGGGTTGATACGGGCAGACACTAATTACACTCAGGGTTTCAAGAGCCTGAGCCCAGACATCCAGAGAATGTGGGAATGATAATGAGAGATGCACACATATCATAAGTCTCAGAAATGTGACTGGCTACCTGTCTGTCCTTTCCTGTTGCTGTGATAAAATACCCTGGCAAAAGCAATGTCAAGGAGAGAGGATTTATTTCAGCTCACAGTTCCAGGTTACAGTCTATCATGTTGGGGAAGTCACAGGGGCAGGTGCTTGAGGGAGCTGGTCACATTGCATCTGCAATCAGGAAGAGAGAGCCATAAATGCCTGCATGCTGCTCAGCTCCCTTTCTCCACTTACACACCATTTGGGATCCCCTACCTAGGGAATGATGCCATTCACAGTGGGCAGGTCTTCCCATCCCAACTGATGCCATAAAATTTTTTGTAGAGGCCAGTGAGGTGGCTCAGTGGGTAAAGTCACTTGCTAACAGACCTGACAATCTGAGTTTGATCCCTTGAACTCACAGGTAGAAGGAGAAAACTGATGCCTACAAGTTGTACTTTGACCCCTACACACATGCTATGGCACACACACATTCACACTCACAGACACACTCACATATACACATATTCACACTCACAAACACACACACTCACATACATATACTCACACATACCACACACTCGTGTACATACACACATACTCACATGCACATTCACCATACATTTACACACCCACACATACATTCATACACACATGCACACACATTCACACACATTTACACACATTCATACACATACACACGCTCACATATACTCACACACTCACACATACACACACATAAATGTAATAAAGAAAAAATTTTTAAAAGATAATCTCCTACAGGCATGCGTAGACACTCCTTCATTGTGACTCCTTTCCCAGTGTACCCAGATTCTGTTGAGAATGGACACTATCACACCACCTGTCCAGAGGGGCAAGCCTGAACGGTAGAATAATTGCTCACCTTGTCCCTGCCCTTCCATGAAATCTGCTGGCTGGACATGAGATGTGAGACATTTTAAAACAATGTTCAGTTCTTGTCTTTGTTTACTGGCTTTTGTGGTGACAGGCAGGAGGAGCTCCAGCATTCTGGTCACACTCCTAGGAGGTGACGTCTGAGAGCTTCATTTCCAATCTCCTCTATGTGAGGACACATGGAGAAGACAGGAGCCTGCAAGTCAGGACGGACCCGTACCAGATCCTGATCTGCACCCTGACTTTGAACATCTAGAACAAACTAGCTCATAATCTCGATTTCTCGCTCTGCCTTTCCACTGCTGCCTGTTCCTCCCGTCTCCTTCTCCTCTTCCTCCCCTCCCCCCTCCTCTTCCTCCTCTTCCTTCATCCTTCTCTCTCTGTCTCTCTCTCATTACTCAGGAAAATGGCTCAAGACAACTTGGGCCTCAGCCTTCCTTAACAAAGTCCAACTTCTCCCCATCTAAAAGGCACTGTCTTCTGGGTGTTTGAGGTGAGATCCTGATAGGTGAGTGCTCAGTTCAGCCTGCTGCCCAGGGTCGGCTCTGTCTGGCTGAGAGCAAGCCCTTTGAAGGGGGAGAAGGTGCCAACATGCACTTAGCTATACAGAGCATCATGTGTGAGAGCTTGTATGGGGCAGGTGTGGTGGGTTCTGGGAGGGAAGCCATGCATGGGTGTAGGGGTGGCCATCAAAACCTGTGTCCTCTGCCCTGCATTCCTGCATAGGCAGCTTAGCTAACCTTCACGGTTACTGGGAGGTGGGCAGCAGTGCACAGTCACACAGGAAGGAGGCAGGGTCCAGCACTCAGCACCCATTCCTGGGACTTCAGCCCCAGACTTCACTCACACCCATGCCTGTAGGTACAAAGGATAATTCACTTGCAACCTTGTAAATGTTGGGATCAGGCATTTTGATGTGACATTTGTGGTCCTAAAAGACCTCTCGCGAGTTTCTGGGGGAAAGATCTAAAGCTTTTGGGCTGTCTAGACTTAGTTGTGCACTGGTTCTTGGTGAAAAGAGCAATCTCTCCCAGGCTTTATTTTCCAGCCTACAAAACACGGATGGTGCTATGGTGTGCTGAGTTGCAGGCCGCAGGGCTGACAACGGAGGTCGCTATCTTTAGCTACCTATATCTATCCATGGCAGGCGGACTTTGCTGCTGAGTTCTGAGCTTGCCTGCCGGTCTGCAAAAAGCTAGCGCAGACTTTGCAGGCTTTGAGTGGGTCGACAAAAGATACAGTGGGGCCCACAGCTTATGATCTCAGCCTCAGATGTCAACATTGGCAGGCTTCGGTGTGCTTGTGGGGAGAGAGTGTGGAGCTCCTGCCAAGAACAAAAAATGGATTTGCCCACATGCGCCCAGCCCACTGATCTGTCCTCAGAGACAGAAGAAGGAAACTACTTCTTTGATCCAAAGCTATTTTTATCTGGCTCTGAACAGTGCTTAACGCTGCATTAAGTGTTCTGTGGAGAAAGGGGCCATGAGCAGGCTGGTTGTCATTGGCCCAGTCCTGTGAACGGCATGTTCCGTCTTGGCCAATGCGGCTGCAGTGGCCAGATTTGGGTCATGGCTGATGGTGATTAAACAATGGTGTCCCTCCCCATGTGGCATAGACACTGTCCAGTGGGAGAGAGGTCAAAAAGGTCAGTGTTAATTGTCACTTTGATACAATCTAGAATCACCTAGGAGGCAGGCCTCTGAGCATGTCTCCAAAGGGTTATCTTCATTGATGTGGGAAGCCCCCATCTGTGAATTTTTCTGGGCTGGGTATCTCGGACTGTATAAAAATGGAGAAAATGAGCTAAGCTCCAGCAGGCATGCATCAATTCACTGCTCTCTGCTCTTGACTTCTCCCCATCCATCCCCATGGATGTAATATGACCAGCTGTTTCAAGCTCCTGCCACTTGACTTCCCTGCAGTCTGCAATCTGGACCCATGAGCCAAATAAACCCTCTCTCCCTTAAGTTGCCTTTGTCAGGGTATTTTATCACAGCAATAGGAAATGAGACTGAGAGAGGCAGAGATTGACTGTGGAATAGGGGGCCTGGGTGGGTACCTGTAAGCTCTCTGGGCTCTCCTCCTTGCCTTCTGTCCCAAGCTTGGCACCACACTTTTCATCTAGTGCCACCCCATTTTTCTACCACCAAGAACCATCTGGGTGCAGGTGATTCAGGCTTCTAGGTTTCTGTTCATTTAGAGATTTGTGTCTCTACCCTGGTAGCCAACTGTCCTGGGAATTAAACTGAAGCATGGTTATGTGCTGGACCTTTGTGGCTGAGAAAAAACACAAGGATGAAGGAGGGACGTGATGGGATACTTTCTAGCAAAAACTTGGAGGCAGAAATTAGTGTAACAGGAATGAATATTCAGGATATTACCCAAGCTGTGGCAGCTCTTCAGATGGAGGTGGCCCAGAACCAAGTATGATGGGTCATTATAGATAACAGCTTGGCTGGCCACAGGGTGTATGGACATCTTATTCTAGGTGTGTCTGTGGGGGTGCTGAGTATTTGAACCAGGGAATTAGAGCAGATGAGCTCCTCAGTGAGGGTGGGCTTCATCAAATCAGGTGAGGGCCTGACTAGAATGGAGATTGAGCAAGGAGGACTGGGCCTGACTACCTGGCACTGGACACTGGCCTTCCTGTTTTGGACTGGACTCAGATGTTGGCTCATCATGGATCCCAAGCATGCTGGCATTGGGCTAAAGAGACACCATTGCCTCTCCCTGTTCTCACGCCTTTAGATGAGGATGGGAATCACATCCGTGGTTTTTCTGGGTCTCCAGCTTATCAGCTGAAGATCTTGAAACTTGTCAGTCTCTATAATGAGAACCAGTTCCTTTATACATTTTATTTCTCTCCCAAAGCACACACACACACGCACGCACACACACACACACATACACACACACACACAAGCATTGGTTCTTCTCTAGAGAATCTTTACTAGTATATAATGTTTACTAGAAATGTGCTTCATTTTGTCCTTGACTCCAAACTGTGCCCCTAAAATCCACAGCAGAGATATAGTCTGGAAAGGCTTGGCTTCTGATAGTAAGAGCAAGGCCTTTTTTTTTTTCTCTCTCTCTCTCTCTGTGTGTATGTGTGTGTGTGTGTGTGTGTGTGTGTGCGCGCGCGCACGCGCACACGCATGTATGTGTTTATGTGTTTGTGGGTACATTGTGTGCACACATAGGGAGATCAGAGAACCTCAGATAGCATTTCTTGGGTGCCTTCCACCTTTTGTTTGAGACAGGGTCTCTCACTGGCCTGGAACTTCACCAAATATACTAAGCTAGCTGACCATCAAACTCCAGAAATCTGCCTGTCTCTGCCTCCCTTCTTTCCCTCACTGAGATTATAAGAATGTGCCATTGCACCTGGCTTTTCTCATGGCTGTGGGGGTCTAAATTCAAGATCTCATGCTTGTGAGACTTTGCTGACTGAGCCACCTACCCACCCCTGAGCCAGGCCTTGAAAGAGGGCTTGGTATATTTTGTAGCAGAGAAACACCCTTTTGGTGATAGAACAGCAGCTTTCAACATCCCTAGGGGCTGTTCTGTTAGAGGATGAAGAAAAAAGGGTGTGAATTGAGCCTAGAAGGCAGGAGCCCCTGAGCTGGCCTGCTGCTCTGACTCCTGTTGCCTGAGCTGGACAGGGCTGTTGACAGTGCGTGTGTATTGGGGTAGGACAAGCAAATGTGCTTGATGAGAGAACAGACTGAGCACTGAATCAAAGGAATTCAATTGTTTTCATGTTCTACAGTTTTTTTCCCCCTAAGATTAAGACAGTTCATCTTGCAAAGTTATTATATAAAAATCAGTTAGGAGTCCAGGCTATAGCTCAGTTGGTAGAGTGCTTGTCTAACATGCACAAGGCTAAAAGTTGAATTCCCAACTCATCAAAAAATAGTTTATAAAATTTTGTTCCTTCAGCCCTTACCTTCTACCCTGATGAGTTATGCCAGTGGGCCTATACCACACTGTAGCTTGCCACTGTGTAAAAATACATACCAAGGCCTGGTGAGGTGGCTCAGTGGGTAAAGGTGTTTGCCTCTAAGACTGATGACCTGAGTTTGATCCCTAGGACCCACATGATAAGAGAAAACCAATTCCTGTAGGTTGTCCTCTGACTTCCACCACATGCTATGGCTCATGCCTGCCCCTCCTCACCCCATGCATGGAATAAATAAATGTAAAAATCAAATATCAGTGTAGCTGGGCATGCTGGCATACTTGTGTCATTCCAGAACCAGGAGGATAGTAAGTTCTAGTCAGCCCAGGCTACTTGGTGAGATGCTTTTGAGACCCTGTCTCAAAAATACAAGGGCTAAGGATGCAGCTTTGTTATAGATGACCTGTTTGGCATGTTTAGGTCCCAGGGTCCAGTCCCCATTGCTTGGAAAGTATATCTATCTATCATCTATCTATCTATCTATCTATCTATCTATCTATCTATCTATCTATCTATCATCTATCTATTGTCTATGTATCATCTGGCAGTGCTTTTTATCAAAAGTAACAGGGAAAGCAGAGGTAGGGCTGGGGACATGTCTTAGTTGGTAAAGTGCTTGCCTTGCAAGCAAGAGGATCTCTGTTTGGTCCCAAGCATTTATTTTTAAAAAACTGCTGGGAATGGTGGTGCATACTTGTAATCCCAGCACTGGCAGGGAGAGAGGGAGAGACAGGCAGATTCCTGCAGCTCACTGGTCAGTCAATCTAGCCTAATTGGTGAGTTACAGGCTAGTAATAGGTCCTGTTTTGGAAACAGAAGGGCGTACAGGCCAGTTGGCCAATATTCAGCATGGGCCAAGATGTTCAACACTGGACTTCCAGGGGCTATGAGTCAGCAGAAAATGGCTAACTCTAGATATCTGGGGAACCCAAAAGTAAATGATGATGTAATCTGTATATAGCTATTCCTGGCAGAATGCCACTTTTCTGTGGGTTTTGTATGGCCTTGAGATCAAAAGCCTTAGCTTTTCTTTGTGCAGGCCTTCACCAGTCTGTCTGCATGTGTCTGTCTGTATGGTTATGTGCTGACTTCCACGTGGCCAGTGTGCTGGTCTGTGTGTGTTGTGGTGTGTGCCTGTGTGTACCCGCATGTGTCTAGGTGCTGGCTAGCATTTGTCTGCCTTGTAGCCTTGCCTAGAGTGAATAAAGTATGTCTTATCTTTCTGTGATTCCTCACATTCTCTTCAACCTCCCAGCCTCCTGTGATCCTCCTCCTTTCCTGGCATCAGGGCCTGGACCTCCTCCCAGTCACAAAATATGGTGGATGGTGCTGAGAAATAACTCTGAAGGTTGACCTTTGGTCTCCACATGCACCCGCAATGAACACACATACACATATTTTCCCACACAAACACACATGTACACATATGGGGGGGGAGAAAGGGAGAGGGAGAGAGAAAGAGGGAATTCCTGAGTACCAGGCATATATGCCATGTTGGGCACAGTTCAGAGCTTTGCCCAGTGGTTCCTGAGTTCTCACGGTCATCAAGGTGGATACTATAACCGCCAGAAGAAAGTCAGGCACAAAGATGGCCTCCATGCCACATAGCCCAAAGAGAGGCAGAGCTATCCGTGGGCCCAGACTGCCTCTTCCCACATGGAGTGACTCATCTCTTTCAGGATGGCCTAGGTACACAGTTTCCTTGGAACCTTGGGACAGCTCTCCATGGAGAGAAGCTGCTGGGGACAGGCAGAGCAGGAACACCTCACCTCAGCATGGGGTTGTCAGGAGAGCTTGCCTCCCTGTCCAAAACAGTGGGGTCTCAAAACACTGACATTTCTTTTTGAATTTTACAAACATGCCTACTAATTCCAGCAGCAAATGTTTGATAATAATTATATAAAATTTAAAAGATCAAATGAAGCAATCACTGCCTATTTCAGTCAGGCAGAAAATAGAACAAAGGGAAATTAGCTCATTTTAACATATCTATGCAAGGTAAAACCTCAGTTTGACCCCTTACTCTACACACCCCTATTTGTAATAAGGCCCTGATCAGTTTTTCCACACAAGCCTGCAGTCTCAGGAGCCATCTCTGTCTATAACAGTTCTGTGAATGTATCATCTCCCCAGAAGAGCTGTGAGGTTGAATGTTGTCTCGGTTTCTTATCCTGTTGCTGTGATAAAATACTCTGGCAAAAACAACTTAGGGGAAAAAGGGCCTATTTGGCTCACAGCTCTAAATTACAATCCAGTGGCAGGAACTTGAGATAACTGGTCATATTATATCCACAGTTAAGAGCAGAGAGCAACAGATTAAGACATGCTAGTGCCTAGTTTGCCTTTCCCACTCTTGTACAGTCCAGGATCCAGCCTCCCACAATTAAAATGAACTTTCCCACATCAATTAACTTAAGATAATCCCTCACAGACATTCTCAGAGGCTAACCTTAATCAAGACAATCCCTCACATGCATGCCCAGAGGCCTGCCTTCTATGTATCAAGTTGACAATATTAGCATCACAACCTCTCAGGACCATGGGTAGAATGATCCAGGACAGTGCAGGCCCACAGAGGATGCTTTACCAAACACAGTGGGTTCACCCTTGGTGCCTGCAAGGCCCATAAACACCATGGGGAGATGGTGGTGGGGTTCTCCCCTTCCATCATGAAGACAGTATGGGGATAATTCGAAGGTAATGTGTCCTCAGACATGGATATGAAATTATTTTATTGGGGAACCTCATGCATATTCCTGTTGGAAAGACTGACCATCACATGTAGAGGCACGCACCTTCCTGAGCATGTTCAGTTGTTTATCATGTGCTTCACATACTGCATGTTCGAAGGTGGTGGATAGGAAATTTTAACATTATAATGAGATTATAATGAACAAAGTGTACTCTAGGTAACCCAGAAGAGGTATTTCACAATTGGGGCTTGTTTAAATTGCCCCCTGTGGTTTTCTGTGGAAAGCTTTATCTGAAACAAACAACTTGAAGGGATATTAGGAATCTCTTCAGGGGCAGCACCCTGCATGCTTCCTCCTGAGTTCCTACCTTTCAGCTAGCAGGCACAGGGCACCAGTGCTTGGTGGAACTCTACCACTGGTTTCAGCACTGGGCCATCTTTACTCACGCATTCCCCAGCTCACGTGGACTAGCTCTACTGCTGGCCAGCCTGCCTTGTCTTCCCATTTGGCAGACAAAGAGCCCAAAGCTGAGTGGAAATCTCTGCTGCTTTATTTGATTCCCTTCTTACCATAGCTGTCCCCACCCCCTGCTTGGACTCAGTATGTGCTGGGCATTAAGTGGGGACCTGGGAAGGCACTTGGGGTCAGTATCCCCATCACCTTAGAGATGGGGAGGCTGAAGAAGTAAGGGAGACAGAGCCTGGCTCACCCTAGAAATGGGAAGGTGAGAGGTGTGAACCCCAGCTGCCTCATCCCAAGTCTATTCTTTTTGTCCATTATCTGACCCACAGGATCCCTAGGCTACAAGGCTCCTCAGCCTATCCTCTGCTCTGGGCCCCAGACACCAAGAACAATGTTCTCCAGAGCCTCGTGGTCATCTGTATGAGTCAGATTCCCTGTGGCTGAGGTGACTTTAGATATAAAATCATAGAGGTGACAGGGCCCAGGATGACCCCAGGCCTAGGGGTCAAGGGATCAGAGTTCTGAAATCATATCTGCTGCTACCTGTATGGGATTCTGGATATTGTGTCCCCTCTTTAGACCTCAGCTGCAGAAGGAATGATTTCTATAGCCTCTTATACCTTGCACTGACTCAGCCCAGTTTCCTCCAGCAGCAGGTCTTGAGATGGGCTGGAGAGGAGGGGCTGTACTGGGGAGGAGCAGTTTTCCAAGCAGGAGGGGCAAAGTGATGATAAATTGGCCTCAGAATTGGTGGGGGCTAGCATCTCCTCCTAACTCCATTTTCAGGTATCCCTGTGTGTATAGATGCAATTGGCCTGGCGGGGAGTGTTGCCACCTCAGGAAACAGCAGACACCACAAGTGAGACTCTTTCTTCCAAAAAGCCCATTGATAGGCATTAACAGCACACCACTGGCTTAGTTTCATAGGGACCCTATTGGAAATGGAGGTTCTGGAACCTGTAGGACGTGCAGCTTTTCTGGAGGAGGCCTGTCACTGGGGGTGGACTTTGAGAGTTTATAGCCTTGTCCCACTTCCAGCTCACTATCTGCTTCTCTTGTGCAGTTGAGATGTGATGTCTCAACTTCCTGCTCCATCTGTCTGCTGCCATGCCTCCCCCACCATTATGGATTCCCCCCTGGAACCCAGAGCTAAAATAAACTCTTTCTTCTACAGATCACTTTTGTCATGGTGTTTTTCTCACAGCAACAAAAAATAGCTAATACAAAATTGTAAGTCAAAAATGCATTGCAAGGCTGGACATGGTGGTACACACCCGAAATCCTAGCACTTTGGAAGCTTCAATGAAGCCTGGGCTGCATAGTAAGATCACATCTCAAAAACCTAAATAAGTCAGGTGTGTTGGCACATGCCTCGAATCCCAGCACTTGGGTGGCAAAGGCAGACAGATTTCTGTGAAATCAAGGCCAGCTGATCTATATACCAAGTTGCAGGCCAGTTGGGGCTACATACTCTGTCTCAAAACCAAAAAAAACCCCAAAAAACAACCACAAAAAAACCCAAAACAAAGCCCCCCAAACAAAAACTTAAGTAAATAAACAAAAATAGAAATTAAACCCAAAAGTTAAAAAAAGAATATATCGAGCCCAGTATACCTCACCCTATGTGGAACACTCACATTAGTGTTGTTAGTAAGTTTATTTATTTTTATTTTATGTCTATGAGTGTTTTGCCTGCATGTATGTAAGAGCACCCATGTATGCATTTCTAGTGGAGACCAGAATAGGGTGTTGGATTCCCCAATAACTGGAGTTATGGGCAGTTGTTAGCTGCCATGTGGGTACTAGGAGTCTTACCTGGGTCTTCTGCAACAGCACCCAGTGCTCCTACCCGCTGAGTCATCTCTCCAGTCCCTATGTTAGCTTACCGTTGAGTAAAATCATCTAACACAAAACCAATTTCATAAGATGTTGAACATCTTGTACAATGTACTGAACATGGCAGCAATAACGAGCTGTGTTCCCCTTGTGATTGCTAGTTGATTAGGAGCTAAGGCTCGCTGCCACTGTCCAGCATGGCAGGAGAAATCAGACCATTAGATCACAGATCCTCCAGCCAGTGCTCACTCTCTCTCTCTCTCTCTCTCTCTCTCTCACACACACACACACACACACACACCTCTTGGTAAAATGTGCTGTGACTGCACAACTCTTATAAAGAGTTCACTTCTCTTTCTCCCATTTATAGCTATGTACAAACACAGCCCTCTTGATCCCTAGATGTAGGACAGCCTTTCATTATAACTTTACTTTAAAAAATATTTATTTTTTTAGTTATGTGTACATGTGCATATCTGTACATGAGTACAGGTAGCTGTGGAAGCCAGAAGAGGATGTCAGACCCTTTGGAGTTGGACTTACAGGCAGCTGTGAGCTGCCCATCATGGGTGCTAGGAACTGAATTCAGGTCCTCTGCAATTAGTACATGCTCTTAACCACTGAGTTGTCTCTCCAGCCCTATACTTTTGCCTTGTGCCTTCCTGCCTTGACTCCTGGCAAGCAGACCAGGCTAAGCTAGATCATATGGTATGGAGCTTGTCCACCCCACTGAAAACCTGTAAGAGTTAGAAATCACCTTTGTCCTCTGGAATTGAAGCCTCTTTCCCTTCAGAAACCCCATCACACACACATGATAGCATGTCTGTGAGGAATTGCGGTTAGGCTAGCCCTGGGCATTTCTGTGAAGGTTTATCTAGACTAAGTTAATTACGGTTGGAAGACCTACCATAACTACTGGACTGAATAAAAAGGAGAAAGTGAACTGGACCCTGGCATTCATCTTCTGGCTCCTGACTGCGGAGTCAATGTGATTGGCTGGTCTTCTGCTCTTGCTACAATGCCTTTCCTGTCATCATGGAATGATCTCATAGTATCAAAAGCCAGAATAAACTCTTCCTCTCTTAAAATGCTTTTTGTTAATATTTAGTCACAGAAATGAGGAATAATACAGATGGGTTGCTGCTCCATGTCTGAGTATCACCAGCTCCTAGTGTTTCTTGAATTTGCATGTCCTACAATTAAATCATGGATGAATGAATCCCTTGCTACCCACCCAAAGTCTGGGCCTAATGAGGGGGAGGAGGAGGAGGATGGAGCCAGGTTTGAGTAGAAATTGTCAGTGAGAACACTTGGGAAAGGGCCAAGGTCCTGTTTGGCAGAGTGAGAACAGTCTGGGAAGAGGCACAGGGGACTGAGACAGGAAGCAGCCAGTAGGGACCCAAGATGGCCCCAGAGCTCCCTTGGTTCCTAGGCTTAGAGGAGCCAGGAGATAGAGAAACTCCTAGCATGGCATAACATCAGAAGTGTGTTGGCACAAAGGGTGGAAAAACCATTCTGCATAGGCCTGCTCTCAACTCCTGTGCTGGGTGGTACTTTCCTACTGAGCTGGAAGCCCGGAGGGGCTCTGTGTAAACCCCAAACTCAGAGAAGTGTCTTTATAACAGAAGAGGAAGAGGTGGTTTGAGTTCAGAGGCCATTAATCTAAACAGCTTAAGAAGTACGGGTCTGTGCTGGCTTTCAGGACTGAGGCCTCTACCCTTGAGAAGCACTCCAGCAATGTCACAGACCACTGTCCTTCTGGAATAATGACATGACTATTGTCCCCTTGAGCTCTCAGCAGCTGTGAATGAATGTCCACCTAAGACCTGCTTAAGTTTCTGGCCATTAATGTTTCTTCATGGAGGGGCTGTGACTCAAGAGGCTCCCCTCTCTGAGGATTTATAGGCAATAATGGTTACGGAGGGATGAGCTCATGATGACCTGCCCCAGGATTTACAGTCAGTTAATGATTCCTAGGGGAAGAGGCTCACAAGGCCCCCACCCCTCTTGAGGGAGTTAACATTTGCTGGAGGGGATTTTCTTTCTTCAGTGGTATAGCCACCCATAAGTTGCCCATGTTCCTGTAAGTAACCCCAACTAAACTCATTGGTTCAAACTATACTTGGGTGGAACAGCTTCCTTGTTTCTGTTGTTGGTGCCTTATCTGGGGTGAGCTGACATTAGTTCAGTCTCCTCAGAGAAACTTCACACAAAACACTATCATGTGTTAAAGTGGTTTGTAAGGGAAGAAAGCTTCTATTGGTGGCTGGGATGAAAGGACAGCCACTCTAAGAGGTGAAGATATAGAGCTGGGGCCTGACTAATGTCAGGCAGGGAGCCTGGAGAAGAGTTGACAAGAGTATCAGAGCAGAAGCCCTAGGCCACATGGGCAGCTTAAGGGGTGACCAAGGAGCTGATGAGTTGAAGCAGAGAAACATGGGAGACAGGAGGGAGGTCTGAGAAGTGCTGGTATCAGTGGGGAGTCTGCAAGGCAGTGTTGGGCAGGGGCACATCTGTAGCCTCAGCAACAAAAGGGGCTTTCCCCTGGAGCTGAGGCTGCTTCAAGGCAGGAGCAGACAGGCAGGCAGACAGACAGACAGACAGACAGCAGGGAGCCTTCTCAGCTTCACAAGGAGATGCTGCAGCTCAGGGCAGGCACATCACTCCCAGGGAGAAGGAATCTGATCTACAGGAGAAGGCACTCCAGGAGCCCCAAAGCAGAGAGAGGCAGACAGCAGACGAGCCCCTTTGATTGGGACAGGAGGAACAGGAGAGACAACAGAAGAGCTCTCAGGGTGGTTGAGAAACACAGGCACCCTCAGCCCATGCACCAGACCTGCTGCCAAGACAGGTGACAGAATCCCCAGACAAGCTCAGAGCACCCCAGAGCCATGAAGACTAAGCCACCATTTCCTGTGGGAGAGCCTCACCCAGCCCCCTCAGCACCTTGGGGAGCATGTAGCCATTGAGTTCATGTGGGGAAGACTCATGGGTGTGTGTTGGGTGCCAGGTGACCACAGACAGCAAGATGCCATTAAATGCCAGGGAGGAGGAAAAGCATTCATCAGCACCAGCCTGAGCCAGAGATACTTAGCACAAAGTCCCAGAACCTGGACTAGCTGGGTGAAGAGGGAGGGGCTTGATGTTTTCACTCAGGATGAATGTTTATTTCCACTCAGATTTCAGAACACAGAGGGCAAGGGGAGGAGACCATGAACCTGTATGTGTGAGGGGGGCATTCAGTCAAGGTGATGGATCACACACAATAGCCTGAGAATCAAACAGTAGGAGATTCTTGTGATGCTGAAGGCTGAAAGAAAGCAGAACAATGCTTTCAAAATTCTAAAGGAAAATTATGTTGAATTGGGGCACACTGCAGCAACTTTGTGAGTTTGCTGGGGTGCCAGAGCCCAGGCAGCTTCAAAGGGGCAGTGTATTTTTTCACAATTGGGTGATCAGTGTCTGAGACTGAGGCATCAGCAACTTTGATGTCTTCCACGGCCTTTCTCCTTGCTCAGAGACGGTCCACTTTCCCCCATCTTTCTCTTTGAATTGTCTGCACTCTAATTTCTTCTTATTTGTGTGTGTGGTGTACATGTATGTTGTGTGTGGTGTATGTGTGCATGCAGGTGTATGCCCGTGCACATGTATGTGGAGGCCAGAGGAGGGCATTGTGTATCTTCCTCCCCGATTCCATTTGAGACATGGTCTCTCAACGGACCTGGAGCTCTTCGGTTTTGTTTGTTTTGTTCTGTTTTGACTGGGCTGGCTGACCAGCAAGCCCAGGAGATTTTCCTGTTCCCCATCTCTGCCCCTAGTGCTGGGGTTACAAGCTGCATGGCTGCATCTGGCTTTTTACATGGGTCCTGGGGATCTAATCTCAGGTCCTCATGCTTACATAGTAAGTGCTCCTGCCTCAGTCCCTGTTCTTCCTATAAGGTCACTAGTCACATTAGATCAGGGCTCCCTCTAATAGCCTCCTTTACCTTAAGTACCTCTTCAAAGGTCACATCTCCAAGTACAGTTACACTGTGAGATAGTGGGGTTAGGACTTGGACATATGAATTTGGGATGGACATAACTGAGCCTCTGACATCAGCTGAATAATCAAGAGTGGGATGTTAGACATTTCCAGACGGGCAGATGTCTCCAAAACATCATTCTGCCCAGGCTTTGGGAAATGGATTCAGTGGAACAGAGAGTGGAAGAGGCTCTGCAGATTAGCAATGAGGGCAACACCATGGTGACTGTACAGTAAGACAAGGGCAGCTGGAGCGGTCAGGGGCATCCAGGGGATTTGCAGAAAATGAAATCAGTGGAATTAGGCTAGTGTGTTAGAACACAGTGAAAGGCATTTTACACCCACAGGGAAGGGGCCCAGGGAGTGGAGAAGAGTTTGGAGATAAATTAGGGACAAGTACAGACAAAAATAAATGTAAAATGCAGAGTAGTTATGCAGCTTGGTGAAAACAACAACAAAAAAAGTTACGTAAAACAGGAGAAGAAAACGAAGCGGATGAAAACCATAAAGCAAACATTAACTCCAGGAAAAATAAAAAAGTCATGCAGCAGAGGGTTGGGAATGAAAGATCTTAATTACCATACTCACAACGCAGACACTGAATGATAACTTTGTCAAGGACAATGAGACCATCTCTCAACTCCAAAATAAAAAGCAAAACTGAACTCCTGCTCATTCATGCACACAGGACCTCTGCTACTGGGGCTGTTTCCAGCTGGGAGCAAGCTGCAGACAGGCTGAGCAACGAACCCACAAGAGTGGGTGTGACACCATCTGCCATCTCCTGAATGTAACTGGGCAAGAAAGCTGCCATTTAGATGCATTAGTAGGGAGAGTCCTTTCCGTGATTGGCTGAATTTCACACAGGGGCTACCACTGATTGGTTGGCTGCAAACTTGTTCCCCGGGGCCATTGAAAGATCTGTGTACTGATTCTGCTGCTGAGTTACCATGACTACAACACAATAGGGCTTTTCCCTAGAGTGTGGGAACTTTTGTGTTCTCAGTCCATCCAGAATTAGGATATAACTGTGTTGTTGACCAGGAGGTCTGGAAGTGTGTGAACTTGTGTGCAGTACTGCTGACTGCTGGGGAACAGGAATGAAATGAGAACACCCTCCTTCCTGAGAATCCAAAAATTCACATCCAGGCAACCCAAGTGTCCTAGTTTGTTCTGCATTGCTGTGACAAAACACTCTGACCATTATCAACTTGGGGAGGAAAGGATTTATTCAGCTTACATCTCCCAAGTTGTAGCTCATCAGGGAGCCCAAGGTAGGAACTCAGGGCAGGAACCTGGAGGCAGGAGCTGGAGCACAGGCCATGGAGGAATGCTGCTTACTGGCTTGCTCCCTTGGCCCCTGCTCAACCTGCTTTCTTATGCAACACAGGCCCACCTGCCCAGGGGTGGCACCACCCACAGTGGGCTGGGCCCTCCCACATCACTCATCAAGAATATGCCCTTCAGACATGGCCACAGGCCAGTCCAATAGAGGCAATTCCCCAATTGAGGCTCCCTCAACCCAGTTGTGTCAAGTTGACACTAAAGCTATCCAGCACAGGTGGGGAGCGGTGGAGGGACCCCTGTCTAGGATTTAATTGTGCCTAGAAAAGCAGGGCTTCACCTGGCTACTTGTTGGGGCTCTGCAAGCCACTGTCTGCCTTTGTGTGACCCCCCCAACCCCAATCCAACTGTTGTGCTGCAGAGGGAGATATGAGAAGGGGAAGGATTCTCCAAGTATTTGGTCTCCTTGTTTGAGCCCATGCCTGGGCATTATCCTTTAGTACTTTACGTATTCCATTTAAAATTCATCAGCAGACCCTTGGCATGTGCCCAGCCCATGCTGGGTGCTAAAAGAAGGAAAAAGTCACTCTTGATGTTTTTATAACAGTTTTCACAAAAAGGATAGGTCTCAGTTCTGAAAAACTAGGAAATGTGGGGAAACACAGCAAGATCACCCACACACATGCACACATTCCCCATCATCATCTCATTAGGAGAAGTGAAGGGATGTTTTGCCGCTTTAGTTCTTTAGACAGATACTATTTCAGCCGAAATGGACTGAAACATTAACCAGTCTCTATGCTAGTCCCTTGGTGATGCATCAGACAAAACAGAATGCACATGTGGTTTGGAAACAAGGCTTACTGCCCACCCTGGCACCATCCAGCCACACCAGGATTATGTGTTTTTCTGTTATAGAAAATCAGGAAGTCAAGAAATCAAGTACTTTACCCATAGAGTTGGAGAGCTTGTTATCACCAGTGGTCCCAAAATGCTCTAAAATTCTGGGTGCCCCCCCTTCACATTAGTTTGAAGGTTTTACAGAGTTTTATACATCATCTTTTTTTTATTGAGCTTTTAAATTTTCATACATTTCCCACTCAAATCCAGAGCCTCCCTCCCCCATCCATACCTCCCCCTCTCCCCCCACCAAACCCTATGTACTCTGCCATACATGCTGAGTCCTATGCATTCAGGTGTTTGTACCCAAATGTCGTTCACTGTAAATGCGTCCACTGGAGTCTAGTCAGCCCACCCATTGGCCATATGTAAGTCATACTCTCCCTCACCCTGCAGCAATCAGTTTCAAATAGTTCTTAATCTAGTGCTGGCCTGCCACCTATTTCTCACCTCCCCTTTGGACCCTTATTTAATTGAGCTGACGGGGGTCCCCGCTTGATGTCACTGCCGTCACAGGCTCACATGAGCAAGTCTCCAGTGGCCTGGAGGCCTCCACCTCCCTATGTTCATGAACCAGCCCTGGCTCTTACAATCTTTCCACCTCCTTTTCCGCAATGGTTCCTGAGCCATGGGTGGGTGAGGCTCCATACAGAAGTCCCATTCTACAGGCTACAGTCATTCTCCAAAGCCTGGCCAGTTGCAGCCTTCTGCATTGCACTCTGGTGGAATACATGGAAGCCTCGCTGGTGAGAGCTGAGGGGTGCATTAGTCCTCTCTCTATCCCTTATTCCACTATGTTCCATGAGCCTTAGTCATAGAGATTACACATCATCTTTTAGCAACTGTTTCATTGGTGGGTTTAAACTATAATTTCCCAGAATTTACAATTTAGTTACCTGTATGTCACAAGATACTCACAAGACAATTTCAAGAAATTCTTTTCATGGTTAAGCAGTTAAATGTTGACTACAAAGGCAGAATTACTGGTAGCTATTTAAACACTTTTTTGCAGCGAAACTTAACAGGATGATTGCACACAGAGTCCCACCAGATAACTGGTATTTCTGATTCTTGAGCTCTCCATTGTTAAATCTACTTCTTCTGTCAGCGTATGGGTTAGCATTTACTAAGTAAACCAGCACATGGCAGCTACTATGTCCTAAAACACAGAGAGAAACACAAAAATCAGATGAGAGAAATTGGGCGTACAAATCACATGGTGAACAATACGGAATGCGCAGATTGTATATTTCTCACCTTTAGTCCCTACAACTGCCTACCTCCATCTGGGAGGGAGAGGATGGAAACTGCTACACAATACTCTAAAGTTTATTATCCACTCGTGTGTACAGGGGTGTGGTGTACACTGTTTGTGTTAATGCAGAATGTGTGATTGTGTGTGTTGGTGTGTGCATGCATGTGGAAGTCGGAGAAAACCTCAGATTCTTTCTGCTTTTGTTTGAGATAGGCTCTTTCAGTGGCCTTGAATTTGGCCAAGTAGAGTAGCTGGACAGTGAGGTTCCAGGGATCCACTTGTCTCTACCTCCAATTTTGTTATTACTGGAATTACAGGTGCATGCCACTGCACTTGACTCTTTACATGAGTTCTGGGAATCCAAACTCAGGTCCTCATGCTTATGAGGCAGAGCTTTACTGACTAAGCCATCTCCCTAGCCCTGCTACCTACTCATTGAATCAGACAGCTCCCCTGCCTACTTCAAGGATTTGGTTAGATCCACATTTTCCAAAGTAGTTGGAATTCTAGTTTACCAGCTCAATAGTTGTGGAGAGGGCCCAATTCCTGGAGCTACGCATTCTGCCCATCTTTCATGACACGTTATATTCTACAATCCTGTAGCTCACTATATTTTCCATAGTTATAATTGTATTCAGATTTTGTCTCTCTTGGGACTAAATTTTGGTTATTTATATTCACCTAGAAAATCATCTGGTAAGTTTATTTAGCAACATGTGAATTTCCTTGGCACCTTGTCAATCTCCATGTCTCGATCCTATCTACCTTCCTTTACCTGCTCTTTGTGCTTTTCTTAAAACTCCCCATTATGAAGGTATAAGGCTTTGGGGACCTCGGGTTTGACACATATTAAATTCTTCAATTCTTGTAGTTGCTTTTCTAAAGATTTGCAGATTGCAGTTTATGAGTGGATCCAGGCTTTTTGTTTAACCAATGGCACTTTACTCCCTCCCATTCCAAGAGGGATTTTTGAGAGTTTGAGGGGTAGAGCCTCATGAGGGAATGGAGACTTGCACCACAGCTCTGAGGCCTCCTATGGGGGCTGGTCTGCCTGCCATGCCATGCATCATACACAGCCTGGGGAAACACACTGGGAACAGCAGGGTTAGCTGGTGATTTATCTCTTTGGGTAGAGGTTTCCAAAGAGCCAGTTCAGGTATTTATTGTTGGTTAGGGAATTTAACTTACTAATTTCTGTCACTATTAATCTATTTGTCCTGCTTTCGTGAACTTTACTTTTTTTTTCTTCTCAAATTTGAAATGTTTCTTTATTTCCATTCACTTCCTCTAAACATTGCAAACCACTTAGGGTCATGAGTTTGTGTCATTGTAACTTGACATGTCTCCTGCGTCTTGATATATATAGGGTTTTCACATTCTTGTTTCTTTAGTTATTTATCCATTGCAGTTATAATTTTCTCTTTAACTGAAAGGGTATTTAGGAAGTGGTCATAATGTTTCCTATGAATTTTCACATTCAAGAGAGTTTTTCCTTTTTCATGTTGCTAACCTCCATTTTCACTGCCCAGAGTCAAAGCAATAGCCTGTACAATTTCCACTGAAGGAATTTGCTGAAAGGTGGTTTCGTTTTTGTTTTTGTTTTTGTTTAACCTGCTTTGTTGCCTAATGAGTGAAATGTCTCTGCAAATGTCCCGCCAGCACTAGGAAAGGCATGACCCCTAACTTGAAGGGTACAGTATCATGAAAAAGTCATTAGGCCATCTAGCTGGCTCTGTCACTCAGAGCTCCCACATCCTTAAGCACATATCAAACACCCAGTGTGTTAGCTATGTTCACATCATTATGAATGAATTCTGTCCAAATACCCAACAGAGGCAACTTAAGGAGGGCTGTATTGCCTCACAGCTCAGGGGACAAAGTCCATCATGATGAGGAAAGCCTGATGATGGAGTGAGTTAGTTTTATGGCAACAGGAGGATATGATCCTTCTAACATGATGCCAACCAGAAAGCAGGGTGAGGCTGTAACCTTCAAAGGCTTATCCCCACTAACCTACCTCTGCCACTCAGGCCCCAAACCTCCCCTAATGGCACCACAAGCTGGGGATCAAGCATTCACACAGGTGAGTCTACGAAAGACATTTGGCATACAAACTATAACAGCATATAACTATGTTAGCATTTTTCACTCTGCTCATAATTCTTTGAAATTTTGCTTATGTTCACAAATACAGCAGAAGGGTCTACATAGATCCAGAGTCTGTTGTTAGGCAGAAAAAGAGAACTGGTAGAGACACTGAGGAAAGAGAAGGAATCTCCAGGGGTGATTGCAGGGAGCTCTCTGTGCCAGAGCTACCATCAAGAGGTCACTTACTAGCAACTGGCTGCTCACATCCAAAGCTGTTCATTCCATTCCAGAAAATGGCAGATGTTAGGTGAGTGCCCAGATTCCATAGCTTTGGACAATTGGTCCACACAAACCACTAGTGGACTTACACAGAAATATGACACCAAGTTTAAGGCATTTAAATTGCCATAACAGGGCTGGGGAGATGGCTCAGTGAGCAAAGTACTTGCCATGCAAGTGTGAGGAGCCCCAGAACCCACTTAGAAAAGTTGGGCATGATAATATACACTCATAATTCCAACACATTTGTAATCCTACATCCTGCTCTTATTACTCCTCCCTCTGAAGCAGTAACCCTAATTGCCAATAGGGAATTGGGGTGCTGACTGCTCTGGCTTCTTCCATGTTGAATAGGGGTACAGGGTGTAGCAATTGGGGTGCCCCTCCAGTGAGGCCAACTTAAAGACCTCAAAAATATATAGCTATGTTAGCTATAGAGAGAAAAAAAGGTCCTTAACTGGTTCCTGGGAGGAGATGTGAAGGAGAAGTAAAGGCAAGGGTAGTTAGCTTACAATTACTAAGCAGGAGACCTAGGAAGAGCAAGAGAAGAGTGAATTTTAAGTGTCCAAATCAAAGTCCATTAGATTTTCTTGATGAGGGCTTCCAAAAGCATCCATCTATTGGGTACCTCCTCATTTTTCTTTTGGCAGCCATGAGAGTGGTGGAACTCAAGATCTGCTTTCAGGAACTTTGATAGCTGTTGGAGTGGCTAGAGTCACAGTGTGGGTTCCCTCTGAAATGGCTTCTAGTCAGGAAAAGAAAAGAAATTTAGTATTTATTTAGTTTTTAGATAAGAACACTAGTTGGCTCGTCTTTTTGGCTGCAAGTAGGCACTGCAGTGTTGAACTAGGCCAAGATCTGAGGTCTTATATCTGAGTAGCATTTTTCTTATAAAGGAGAAAATTTTGGTGAGAATTTTCTAAATAACATTCCATATGAACTTTTAAACCAAATGTCTGGGAAGCATAATTTCTTGGACATTAAAAGAAATATACTGACCACTTTTGACAAGCTGCCAGCTTCTTTCCTGAGTAAATCTAGTGGCTCCCACTGTGCCTTGACTCCCCTGGCCTCATTCACCCTCCCAGATCCTCTACCCCATCTCTCCTCCTAGCCTGGGTACTGGCCCATTTCTTGTCTTGGCACCCCAGACAGCAGGGCTGTCCTCTTGGCTCAGAACCACCACTGCTCCCTGATCCTTTGAAACCAGACCAACCCAGTTCCTTCTCTGGTCCCCAGGAGCCTTCTGGGCCTGGTCCCTTCCTCACCTCCCTCTGCTTTCCTGGGTGGCACGGCCACCAGCTGCCTGAGACCATCATTTTCTTGGGCCCAGCTCCGAGGCCAGTCCAACCCCCGAATTCCTGAGGACAACATCCCCAGAGGGATCCAGACCTTAGGAGAAAGCCTGAGAGCATCTAAACCTCATCTGACTTGGGCCTCTGTGGGAACTCCTGAAGATGAAAGCAATTTGGCCACTCCAATATAAAATGAAAAGAGAGAACCGGAAGCCTAGAACAACCAGCTTTTCATGCCCAACAAGTAAACCAAAAAGTCACAGAAAGTTTACAGAAAGAAGCAGACATAAACTTGAAGGCTTGAGTCTCACACAAGAATCAGAAACTACAAAAGAAATTCACATGTCAAAGTCACAGAGTAAAAATAATAACATGAAAAACCAAAATAACATCCCCACCAAATACCAACAGTCCTCTAGAGGAATACAATGAGAACCCACTAGAGATAATGCAGGACATGGAACTCAAAAGAACAGATATAAACATGATAAAAGAATTCAGTGAATTTAAAGAACACGCAAAGAAATCGAAGAACTGAAGGAAGATAGGGATAAACTTCTGAATGAATTCAGAAAAGAGAAATATTGAAAACTACTCAGGCTGAAATGAAGAAGGAAGTGAAACACTCAGTAAGCCAACTAGAAACAACAGGAAAAAGTGTCACCAATAGGATGAAGGAAATGGAAAACAGAATATCAAGACTGGAAGATAAAGTGGATGAACTAGACCACTCAAGCAAAGATTATGAGAAATTTTAAAAAATACAAGAATGGAATATGCAGGAATTGTGTGATACCATAAAAAGACCAAACTTACAAATCATAGGCATACAGGAAGGAGAAGAATCCCAAGATAATGGTATGGACCAGATCTTCAACAGAATCGAAGAAGAAAATTTGACAAAATTAAAGAAAGACATTCTCATGCAAATACAAGAAGCACACAGAACACCAAATAGACAGGACCTGAAAAGAAACTCTCCACAGCATATCATAGTGAAAACACTAAATGTACAGAAGAAAGAGACAATACTGAAAGCTGCAAAAGAAAAACAACAAGTCACATACAAAGGAAAACCCATTGGGTTACAACTGACTTTTCAGTGTAAACTATGAAAGCCTGGACCAAAGCATTCCCAGTTTTAAATGACCACAGATGCCAACCCAGATTACTATACCCAGCCAAAATATCCATTATAGTCAAAGGGTAAAGAAAAACCTTCTGTGACATAAGTAGACTGAAAGAATTCATGTCCACAAAATCAAGCCTTCAGACAGTTCTTGAGGCAATACAAAGAGCTGAAGAAAGGAATGACTATACCCAAGGGGTTGCAGAAAGAAACTCAATGAAGGTATAACTATGGAAAAGCACAGCTATGTCAAGAATGTGAACAGAAACAAAAATGACAGAATTCAATACATATCTATCATTAATAACTTTAAATATCAATGCACAGAACTCCCCAATCAAAAGACACAGACTGTGTGAATGGATAAAGAAACAAAACCCATCTTTTTGTTGTCTGCAAGAAACTCATCTCACTTTCAAGGACAGGCACTGTCTTAAGGTGAAAGGATGGAAAAAAATATACCAAGCAAATGGTACTAAGAAAAAAGCAGGTGTAGCAATTCTAATACCTGACAAAATAGACTTTAAAACTAATCAGAAGAGATAAAGAGGGCCACTTCATTCTAATCAAAGGAACAATAAACCAAGAAGATAGTACAATCATGAACATATATTCACCAAACTCTATTGCACCCAAATTCATAAAAACACTACTATAGGACTTTAAGACCCAGATTAATCCCAATTCATTAATAGTAGGGGACTTCAATACCGCACTGTATCTGTTAGATAGGTGAACAAGACAGAGATTTAACAGAGAGACATCTGAATTAAACAATACCATACATCAAATGGGCCTAACAGACATCTACCGAGTATTCTACCCAAGCACCAAAGGATATATTTTCTATTCAGCACCCCATTCAACTTTCTCCAAAATCGACCATATACTTGGGCACAAAACAAACCTCAACAAACACAAAAAGATTGAAATAATTCCATGCATTCTATCGCACCACAATGCAATAAAGCTTAAAATCAACACTGGAAGAAGCCTTAGACGCCACATGAACACATGGGGATTAAACAACACACTCCTGAATGATGAATGGGTCAAAAGAGAAATTAAGAAAGAAATAAAAGTATTCCTGGAACTAAATTAAAAGGATAATACAACACAACAAAACCTCTGGGACACACTGAAAGCTGTCCTTAGAGGGAAGTTTATAGCTCTAAGTACCTACATTAAAAAATCAGAAAGAACACAAATAAATGACTTAACATTTCAACACAAGACATTTGATAAGCAACAACAAATGAAACCCAGCAGACAAGAAGAAATAACAAAAATCAGAGCAGAAATTAACGAAATCGAAACAAAAAAAAACAATACAAAGAATCAATGAATCCAAGAGCTGGTTCTTTGAAAAGATAAACAAGATTAACAGACCGCTAGCCCAGTTAACCAAAAGAAAGAAAGAGCACCTCCAAATCAACAAAAGCAGAGATGAAAGGGGAAACATCACAACAGACACCAGAAAGATACATACAGAACTTTATAAGGGAATATATTAAAAACCTATATGCTACTAAATTTGAAAACCTAAAAGAAATGGATGGGTATCTAAAGGCATGGGAACCACCAAAACTAAACCAAGAAGAGATTAACAGTTTAAACAGACCCATTACACAAAAAGAAATTGAAACAGAAATATAAACCTCCCAACTAAAAAAAGCCCAGGACCAAATAGATCTACAGCAGAATTCTACCAGACATTTAAAGAAGATCTACATTCAATACTACTTAATTTATTCAAAAAGATAGAATTGGAGGGAGAACTTCCAAATTCCTTCTATGAAGCCAGCATCACTCTAATACCAAAGCCAGGTAAAGATACAACCAAAAAAGAAAACTATAGACCCATATCCTTAATGACCATCAATGCAAAAATTCTCAACAACATACATGCAAACCTCATACAGACACACATCAAAAAGATCATCCACCATGATCAAGTCAGCTTTATTCCAGATATGCAGGGATAATTCAATATACATAAGTCAATAAACGTCATAAATCATATAAATGGGCTCAAAGACAGGAACCACATAATGATCATCTCAATAGATGCAGAGAAGGCCTTTGACAAAATTCAATAGGCACTTATGTTCAAAGTCCTAGAGGGAATTGGACTGGAAGGAACATACCTCAACACAATTAAAGCCATGTATAACAAACCCACGGCCAACATCATTCTAAATGGAGAAAAACTGGAAGCATTCCCATTGAAATTAGGAACCAGACAAGGCTGCCTGCTATCCCCACTTCTCTTTAACATAGTACTTGAAACTCTTGCAAGAGCAATAAGACAAGAGCAGGAAAATAAAGGAGTAATAATTGGAAAAGAAAAGCTCGAATTCTCCCTTTTGGCAGATGATATGATATTATAATTAAGAGATGCCAAAAATTCTACCAGAAAACTACTGGAAATTATTAACACTTTCAGTAAAGTGGCAGTTTACAAAATTAATCTACAAAAGTCTGTAGCCTTTCTATATACCAATAACAAGCAATCAGAGAAAGAGCACAGGGAAACCCTCCCATTCACAATAGCCACAAAAAAAATAAAATACCTTGGAATAAACCTGACCAAAGACATTAAAGACCTCTACAATAAAAATGTTAACTCTTTAAAGAAAGAGATTGAGGAAGACATCAGAAGATGGAAGGACCTCCCATGCTCATGGATTAGATGAATTAATATTGTAAAAATGAACATCTTACCAAAAGCCATTTATAGATTCAATGCAATGTCAATCAAAATCCTCATAACATTTTTCACAGAATTGGAAAAAAACCATCCTAAGATTCATATGGAAGCACAGAAGACCTCAGATAGCCAAAGCAACCCTGAGCACTAAGGGGAATGCTGGGAGGATGACCATACCAGATTTTAAACGGTATTACAGAGCTATAGTCATAAAAACAACATGGCACTGGCACAAAAATAGACCCATAGATCAATGGAACAAAACTGAAGACTCAATATTAGTACATGCAATTTCAGCCACCTGATATTTGACAAAGGGGCCAAGAACATTAACTGGAGGAAAAACAGCATGTTCAGCAAATGGTGCTGGCAAAACTGGACCTCCACCTGTAGAAGAATGAAACTAAACCCCTTTCACCTTGTACAAAACTCAATTTCTAATGGATCAAAGACATCAATGTAAAGCCTGAAACTCTGAAACTGATAGAAGAAAACATTGGCCAAAACCTACAAGCTATAGGTGTAGGAAAGGATTTTCTAAATAAGACATCAATTGCTCAGGAAACAAGGTCAAGAATCAACAAATGGGACCTCATTAAACTAAAAAGCTTCTGTACATCAAAGGAGGCAACCAGGAAAGTAAAGAGAAAACACACAGAATGAGAGAAAATCTTTACCAGTGACACATCTGACAGCAGTTTAACATCCAGAATATATAATGAACTCAAAAAACAGAGAATCCAGAAAGGAAGTAACCCAATTAAAAGGTGAGCTAAGGAGCTGAACAGAGAGTTCTCAAAAGACGATGTAAAGATGGCTATGAAGCATCTTAAAAGATGTTCAGCATCACTAATAATTAGGGAAATGCAAATTAAAACCACTTTAAGATTTCATTTTATCCCAGTCAGACTGACTAAGATCAAGAAAATAAATGATCCCAAATGTTGGAGAGGATGTGGGGAAAGGGGAACACTCATCCACTGCTGGTGGGGCTACATACTTGTTCAACCCCTATGGAAAGCAGTGTAGAGAACTCTTAAAAAGGTATAAACGAACCTACCATTTGACCCAGTTATACCACTCCTTGGCATATACCCAAAGAACTCATCCTATTGCAGAGACACTTGTACATCCATGTTTGTTGCTGCTCTTTTCACAACAGCTAAGAGATGGAAGCAACCTAAGTGTCCCTCAACTGATGAGTGGATAATGAAAATGTGGTTCATTTATACGATGGAGTTTTACTCAGTGGTAAAGAAAGATGAAATCATGAAATTTGCAGGTAAATGGATGGAACTAGAAACTGTTATACTAAGTGGAGTAACACAGACGCAGAAAAAAAAACGATGGTCTCCCTCATATGTGGAACCTAGCACCAAATCCTGATAAGTGAGTATGTATCCAGGCATAACTACAGGAACCAGGATAATGGAAAGGAACCAGGGAGGTAAAGGAAAAGAAAGAATCTGAAAGAGAATAACAGTAAGAAACAGGTGTTAATAAAGGAGATATGGATAAAAATTGGGTTATTTTAAGGGAGGGGGGAGGGAAGGGTATACAAGGAACCTAGGGGAAAAAGGGAAAGAAGGAGCTCAAGAGAGGAGGGACCATAGGAGAAGGGTATTAGTAAGGGAGAAATGGGGGGAATGAGGGCACCTTAATTGGGGAAACCAAGATGAAAGGGTGAGACAATGTGAGAGATAAACAATGCCTAGCTAGTTTTAAAAACCAGAGGGAACCATATTATTCCAACAACCTACTGACAAATTATACATACCAGATCAAGAAATATATGTCTAGGTAAGGTTTATCTGAGAACAATTGGTCTTTGCCCAAGCTTTATCTACATGGAACATGGTAATTAAAAATACCAGACTTGTGAAACTAACCTTCTTGGATGTTTAACAGACATACTTTGAGGCCCGTAATAATTTGGTCAGAAGAACATAAAGGACAGTTTTTGCTCCTTGCCCTCCTATGTTGACTAGTTCCAGGGGACTATGAGCATCTCTCATAATGTCCTGTAACTGTGGTGAGTCACCTGTCCTCTTGATCAAGGAGGCCATGGAGACCCCACGAGATCACCTTGAACTGTGTCCAGTCTACAAAGAGGAGGGTCAACACAGAGGAAACATTTCCTCCATGCTTCCAAGCGAAGCTAGCCATGGTTGAGCAGGACCTTTGACTTATCTTCACATAGGCAGAACTGGTAAAAGAAAGGAGCCGGGGATGCTCCCAAGCCCATGTGACCCCTGAGGAACAGATCCTCAAACGGCCTTAAAAGTAAAAATAAGCCGGGAGTGGTGGGAGGCAGAGGCAGATGGATCTCTGTGAGTTCAAGGCCAGTCTGTTCTACATAGTGAGTTCCAGGCCAAATGGTGCTACAGAGAGACCCTGTCTCAAAAAAGACCAAAAAGAAAAAAAAAAAAGTAAAAATAAATTGGTTTATCTGGGCCAACTGCATGGCCTTAAACACCCAAAAGGAAACTATAATCAAAGATTAAAGGGGCCAATATTATTTTTTAAGAGTCCATATGTGTAGCTAAAGGCTACATAACAAGAAACAATGCCAGATAGAAGATACCTTCTTTTGAGTTGTTGGCTAGGGTGGCCCAAGAGATTCCCAGATAGTAACCCAGCATAGAACTGGGAAAATGAACAGCAGACCCCAATCTTATCTAAAGGAATATTGACAACTGATTGCTGCTAGATGAGGAACAGCTGACCTTCCTAAAACAAAGACCTCTAGACAGGCTGACTAGATTCACCGGGTGGACAAGTACTGGGGAAAGGCTAGGGGTGCCAACATCACAGCAGACAGTAGCAGGGATGACAGAGTATAAGGGCTCTAGTGGAGGTGGGGAAGGCTATGGGAGGGTGCCATCTGGGAAGTGGGTATATAAAATGAATAAGATTGTTTGGGATGTTCTGTGAAATATACACACCAAAAAATTAACAAATTTTTTAAATGAGTTATATTTGAGGAGGAAGCATAAAAATTTACATCATGTTAATTGGTAGAGGTGATAAGCATTACCATTGAAATCTACCTGATGACTTTATAGACATACGCAGGTGCCAAGGATCTGAGTGCAACTGACCACGACTAGTAATAATCAGATACCTACAAATTAGAGACATATCACCAACATCTAAGTGTTATTAGCAAAAACAATGAGTCTTTCTGTAAGAAAGAGCATATTTTAAAATGAAATGGAGATCTTTCTAAACGGTTAAAAACTCATTCAATTTTATGTCTTACAGGGTTTATACTGAGCTCAATATTATATAACTGTATTAATTCAACTATGAACCTAAAAATTTTATAGCCACTTTTGAAAGAGATGTGTCCTTGCTCTGGAAATTGTTATTGAATATGTTAAAGCTGTAATGAAATGCTTCTTCTTAAAAAATTTTTTTAATGATTTTTTTAATTAAAAGAAATATACTGATCACTTTAATCTTTGGTTATACTTTCCTTTTAAGAACATACTGTTGGCCCAAATTAACCACTTTTTTTTCTCAAGGTCAGTTGATGATCTGATCCTCAGGGGTCACTTGGGCTTTGGGGGAAGTCCCTGGCTCCTTTGGCTTTCTTTTTACCAGTTCTATCTACATAAGGTTAAATCAAAATGTCCTGCTCAACCATGGTTTCATTTGGAAGCTTTAAGGAAACTCTTCCTGTGTTGACCCTCCTCTTTATAGACTGGACATTAGCATAAATCTCTCTAGTGAGGTCTCCATGGCCTCTCTGAACAGGAGGACAGGTGACCCATCACAGTTATAGGACATTTTGAGATACCTCATAGTCCCCTGGGACTTAGTCAACTTTGAAGGATAAGAAATAAAAACTGTCCTTTTAAGTCCCTCTGACCAGATTAGTATAGGCTTTTAAGAATGGTTATTAAATGGTTAGTTACACTAGTCTTGTACTTTTAATTACTGTGTAATATGTAGGTAAAGCTTGAACAAAACCCCAAATATTCTTGAATAAACCTTGGCTAGCCATATATTCTGTTCCTTAAGTTAGTCTCTATAAGAACTAATTTAAGTAAAGGTTTGACTGAACTTTGACCTTAGAAACTTTAAGATAACTTTAGTGGGTTTAGGTACATAATGGGCTGTCCTAAGGATGTGACAAGAGTGGAATCTTAAAACATTGTAGGTTTTTTTTACAGCCTAAGTCAGAGAAAGAAGAGATTTAACATCACAGGTCAAGTAGATATAGACCAGGAAGGGGGTTTTAAAACAATTTTCTTAGGTCTGCCTCAAACGAAGGGTGTTCCACTGCCAACAGAAGCAGTGTCCTTTCTTTCCCAGCCCCTTATACCATGATATGTAGTATTTCAGGAGGAAGGAGGGGGTCACATCACATACCTATAGACAGGAAATACTCTGATCAGGATTCAGACCAAGCTCACTGAAATCATTTCCTTCTGGATTGTACTCATCTGGTACAGGGAGGCAAAACTTGGCTCCTCTTGAGCCAAATTATCTTGTTATGGGCAAAAGAAAGTACCAAAGTAATACTTGCATAATGCAGAGAAACATAAAAGACATTTGCCAGTAGCTACAGGTTACCCCAATACTTGTCTACATCCATTCAATCTAAGACTGTAACTGTGTGTGCAGTATAAGCCAGAGGAGTGGACTGAAGATTTTGGTTGTAATAGCAATCATTATAATAATGACTCTGCTCATATCGCTAATAAACCTGTTCAAACATTCTTATTATCCCTTTTATTCTGGAAACATCTAGTCATAGACATAATAGCATTTACAAACAAATTTATCATTTGTTGTGAGAATTTATTAAGCAGTTATTATTTACCCCCTTATATATTCACAGAGATGAACAATTATCTCAAATATACTATTATAATGTATAAACTTTAAGATGTATTTGTAAGCCTTGGGGCAGGTTTTGAAATGACCAATTTTCTTTTTAAATGTTTAGAGATGTTTCACATAGGCTTGGCAAAGATACGGACCTTTGCAAACCTGTTTCTTGGCTTTAAAGAGGCAGTAATGGTCAAAATGTCCTAAAAGTCTTTAAAATGTTTGTGTTATACAAAACGTATCTAAAAACATAGAGATAAATTGCACCCTGGAGCAGAAGTAATCATCTCTTAAAATTAATTTTTATCCTCAAGCAATAGGAACCATGTTGTAATTTAATAATTTTAGTTTACATGAGAACTTACTTACAAGTCAATTTGATACCAAGTAAATTATTTTCCTAAAGGCATAAGTTCATATAGGCCATGCAAAAACGCACAATTATATATAAGATAGATATTTGTAACCAAGATTTTGTAATTACTCTTCATTGAGATTTTGTTTTCTGTTATTGTGAAAAGGAAACAACACAAAGGTCTCTAGACAAAGAACATGTGGAAAAAGCAAAAGTAATTTGGCAAGGCAGATTTTACTTTTGCACAAGAGTGTGTTGCTTGGTCAGTCAGATCCAGTTTAAAAGAATCTGCTTAAAGGTAGAAGAGCTCAGCTCCACTGCCCCAGGCCATTAGGTTTAGGAATGCATCAGGGCCTTCCCTTAAACAAAAGTCTTACAAGGAGTGATAGGATTAAAAAATTAGAATTTCTTATCATAACCCAAGTTCTAAGTTTTACAGGATTTGAAAGCAAAGACTAATGTTTAATATTTCTTACAAGGGGAGATGCCCTTACATATGAAACCAGCAGAATTCCCCTTGTCTAAGCAATCAGCATTATATACATCAGAGGTGATAGGGAGAATAGTAAAGTAAAACTTCAGGTTAAGAATAAATAAAGTTTAAAAGCAGTTATTCCAGACACATTGTAGTTGTCTCATTTTGTCTCGGGCTGTTCCCTTGGAGGCAAGATAATGGCTTAAACTATCTTGGGGATCAGCTCTCATGATGTACCCCAGAAGAAGCATGTCTACTTTGTCTGACCCAGGTGCCAGAGTATGAATGAGTCTAGGGGATTTTAAGTGGGTCTCTGACCAGAAAAACAGAAGCAAAAATACCCAAAGCTTAGCTACCAGGGTAGACCACACAAGCCACAGATGGAAAGCTCAAACAGCAATGCTTTAAGATGGATCTCACCAGGAGTGTTCCGAAACTTCAGGAATGACTGAGACATAACTATCACATGGTCATTCTTAGGAGCCTAAGGAGTTCCCCGAAGTTTTAGAGACCTCCATTCAAGCCAAACTAGGATTCCTAACTTCAATTGTTGAAGGAAATTTTAGAAATAGCTAGTATAAAGGCGTTCTAATGTGGACTTAAGCATGAGAATTATAGGCAAAAGAGTCGCTTTGTGGTAGGAGATAAAGAATGAAGGGCAAGGTCAGAGAAAAGTAAAATGGGAATCTGCACGTGTGCATTTTAATTGGGCGTGCCCAAATAAAAATAAAACCAATAATTTTGTGCACAATAAAAAGAATGAAAAAGGAAAGAAACTGGTGACCAGTTTTTTTAATTGTTTTGACAAAAATAACATATGAAGACAATAATCACAGACACACATGACAGAATTACATGAGATCTCAACACATGAGAAAACTTGTAGACATATATGACATAATTACATGAAAACTAGGTGCACCCAAAACACGATAATCAACAAGTTTGATTACGATGATCTTTTGCAAGTAGGCACTCATCTTTTAAATTTGGATGGGAGGAGATAACCTTCTCACAATTATTGAGTGGTTCTCCCTCCTCTTCTAGTAAGTATGTGTTGGTTTCAGGAATCAAGTAACTGCCATCCTGACTCAGAGATTCTCCCCCAGCATGGCCTGATATTGAGCCACTTGGCTTCACAGAAAGTTCTCAATTTGGAGGGTTTTATCTTAATGCCATACTCTCCTACATAGCTAAAGTTGTCCAACATCACCTGGAGGATAGTCTGGATCTGCCACTTGAACTGCGGGGAAACCCATTTGAAATTTCTCATGTGCCTAAGATGTATGTAGTGTGTGCACAGGAGGGGTTAGAGAGAGCTAATCTCTCCCTCACTCAGATGCTTCCTGGCCAACCGCCTCGTAGCAACTTAAGAGGTCTTACCTTAGGGCTATACATGTAAACCCTGTGCTTGGTCACCTCCTATTATGGGAAGTGAGTGCCCATTTAGGTGAACCGACCTCAGCAGAACCACAGATTGGGCCTCTCTCATATTCCGTAGTCGCACAGCAGTGGAACGGTCACTTCACTTCATTCTCAGATTCATGCACAATCATACAGAATTTAAGATGGTTGTTCCTTAGTTATTCCCATTAAATTCCTGTTTTACCTAAATAGGACCAGTATCACCTCAGAATCTCATCACGGTTTAATTACGGTCCCCTTTCCTGCCTGGTCAAAGGTCAGTGCCATCTCAGAATCATGTCAAGGCTTTGGATGCAACCTCCTGTGGGGGATCAGCCCACTCGGGCTCCTACCTGTTTACCCCAGGGGCCCTTACCTGGTCTGGGCATCCACTCTGGTTCTCTGCTTTGCCTCACCTGGTAAGAGCTCCAGTCCAGGGCTTCAAAGTCCTCTTTGACCTCCTGGAAGAAGACTCCAGAAACCCTTCAGGGGGTGCACACTTCTCTGTTCCAGGGGCCACAATTGGGATACAGGATCCAGGAGCTATAGCCCCTATGACCAACAGGGATATGGCCTGATCTCACTGGGGGCCTCCAGAAAAGTTGTGGAAACTCCTGGGAATCAAGAGGACAGTAGTCAAGTCAGGTGAAGAAGGAGTTTATTCTCATTGGCAAAGTGACACCCTGATCATTCCATAATGGTTCCAGCCCTGAGCTCAAGTTTGTAGGAAAATTATAGTCAACGCATATGCAGAAACTAAGCAAGTAAGTAGGGGCTTCCAGAAGCATATACATGATAGTTAAACAAGCAGTTGAACATAAGCACATGGTTATAAAAGATCACAAGAACGTAGCAGTTTGGAAACAAAGATTCCAATGAGGGCAGGTGGTAGTTAAGCCTGTAACAAACCATAAGGAGCAGAGCAGATTTCTGTTTACTTTCTTCGTTCTTCTCTTACCTCATCTTGGAGCCTTCTATGGTTGAAGGTTCTTAGCAACCATCTCATTATTGGTAAATTTTTATTGCCATCCTGCACGATGGGAGGGATGCCCTCCTAGTCAGTGCTTCACGAGGGTAGGGATGTCCTCCTCTTGGTATATTGTTGTTTTCCCTGGTTCCCAGAACACGGCCTCAGATTTCACAGGGAGGGCCAATGACCAACCTGAAAGGATGGTCAGGCTACAGGAAGTCCCAAATGGGAGTTAACCATCTCTGAGCACTTAGTAATACAGGGGAGATCAGGGTCCCTTTGCCAGGGTTCCTAGTCTCATTCACACACACACACACAAAAGTTAAGAATGGACTCAAGTGGGAGCTTTAAGACAATTTTATTAAAATTTAAAGAAAAATTGCCAGGGCAGGCAAGCTATGACTCTCAGCAACTGCCTGAGGAGATGAATGGAGGGGAGAAGGAGAAACTTCATGAAGTCATGCTGGTTTAGAGGTGGTATGGAGGCCAGACACATGGCAGGGAAGAGAAGGAAACTTTAGAGAAAAAGTAAAGAAATATAAGATGTAGAGACGGCCCTAAGCATTAAGGAAAACATGGTTAGAAAAAGGGTTATAAAGAAGAAAAGGAAGAGATTATACATTTCTGAAGAATTCAGAAGAGCAGGCAAAATATACAGAGAGCCACATGTCTGTGTGTGACTCAATCCACAAGAATTGCACTGAGGCAAGGACTCCAGTCAGGAGTGCACCAGCTCATTAACTTACTAGGTATTCTGCCCATGTCTTTAGCCTGACTTCAAGTGACCCTGCCTTCCTAGGGGTGATCCTGTAACCAGATGATCTGGTGAAACTGGAAAGTTGGGTCTTCATCCAGGCCAGGGAATCTTACACCTTTGATTAGTTTTAAGGGGTGTTTTGCTACTGTAACATTAGGAGGAGAGAAAGTTAGTCAGGGGAGAAAATCAAACTGGATTGACCTTGATTTGGAACACTTAAAATAGAGTGAGGAGGCTATGTTAAGGCAGGACCAGGCCGTGTACAGCTGAACTTCTAACCTGAACTGTCTGCCTAGTCTCATCCAGTAGTGCTGACCTGTGAAATGGTGAACTACAGCTTCCAGGAAGAAATTCACTAGTGTTTGAAGTTTGTGAAACCAATCCCGGTGCTTCCTAAAACTGCCACTCCCTTCCTTAGAGGACACCTTGACCTTTGCTGCACCAACCACAATTCTGGACAAACAGGAGGCATGGCTAACATCCTTCCCACTGCTGTTTAAGCTCTAAAATCAACCTATAAAACTTGGGACTCATTTTCAAGGTGTCTCCCAGATTGTAATCCCCAAAGAAATGCAATTTGTATCTCCAAGAACAAATCCTCTGTTGGTAAAGCAAGGACATTTGTTAATTAAAGTAATTAACATATCATTTTCCATGCATTCCTTATACCTGGTCTAGATGGCTTGTTTTCCTATTCCCTTCACAGCAGGGGCTTTGAGGTCTTTGGACAAGGCAGGTGTGAGGTGGGGGCTTTGTGCAGGCAGGCAGTGGCCCAACTCAGGGAGCCCAACCATTACCCCACACACACAACCTCTCCATGAGCTGCCTGTAGCAGTGGATTGAAATACAGAGCTCTGTTGCTGGGCACCAGCCACAATGGTAGCCTGATCACTAGAGGCTCCCTCCTCTAGCTTCCCCCTCTACCAGTAGGACAGGGCTGGCCTCCTCTTCCTCCTTGGACCTTGAGCAGAGATGTGCACTCTCATGCTACCCAGAGACTCAATCCCATACTAGGGCTGTGCCTGCTGGACTCTCAGCAGCTGTGAACATGGGAGGGCAGATCTGTAGGTACCCTCAGCCACTCCCATCAAGAACTTAGTCATAGAGTGGGTGACTTCAATAACAGATATTTATTTCTCTGGGCTGGAGTGACAGCTCATCCAGTAAAGTGTATGCCTTAAAGCATGATCCTGAGAACCTACATTAAAAAAGGGTGTGGGGCTCTCTCGTAATCTCACTGCTGGGGAGGCAGACCCAAGGGGATCACAGGGGCCCACTGGTCAGTCAGTCTTGCCTACTCAGTGAACGCTAAGCCAATGTGAAACCCTATTTCAAAAAATAGGGTAGATGGCTCCTGAGGAATGACACCTGAGGTTTCCTCTGTCCTATACACATGTGTACACAGGCGTATGTACATACATAACACACACACACACACACACACACACACACACACACACACACACACACACACACACACACACACACACCACTAAAGCAAAAACACAACTCTCTTTTCAAAGGGGATAAGGGATAGCTTATTCTGGAGCCAAATATGAGTGACCACAGCCCAGGAATGCAGATTTATGGAAGCAGTTTCATGAACCTTTTATAATAACAGAAAAAAGAAAGTCATAAATCAAGACACTTCTCAAATGCATTGGTGGAGACATCAGAGAGGCAGGTTAGAGCAAAGCAGTGAAATATCTGTTAGAGGCCTCAGCTGCTCTCTGATAATACTCTTAGCTTTTGAGTTGGTGAAAGCCAGTGGTCTGCTAAGTTAATACATTCTAAAGGAAAACAAGTGATGTTTCTACGTTTCAAACAATTTACCTAATGGTCACAAAGCTGTCAGGTCACAGACAGAGGAGGGCAGTAAATGGCTATTAAGAGGGCTAAAGATGACTCAAGATAATTTGGCTATGGACTTACAACATTACAAACTCCCCACAAGCATTAAAGTTCTAATCACTAACCGGCCTCGCAAGAAGGTTCCTCCAGCCAAGTCATCAAGTTGCAGAAACATTGGTTAGGAGGAAGGATACCTGGGTTGGGGGAAGGTACCTGGGTTAGGAGGAAGGTATCTGGGAAGAAACAGATCTGGGGGAGAGGGGTTAAGTTTGACCAGTCCATGCGAATTCTAGCTGAAGGACCAAGCAGGCCATTGGTACTGCTGCTCTGGATGCACAGAGAAGTCACCAGAGTGGAGGGTGCTGTGCTGGGGGTAGGCTATGTCATGTATCTGAGAAAAGCGGAGGTAGAGAAAAAGGCTAAGGTCAGGAGGAGATTGAAGGCCAGCGGTGGTGGGGGGACCCCAGATCAGGAGGGAGGATGACAGAAGGACCTGAGATGTTGGAGGCCACAGCAAGTCTACTCAGATGTAGGTGGCCAGGGGGGCCCTACAAGATGGCACTGGCTCTGCCCACCTCCTGGCAGCATTTCCCCTGTAGACTCACTGGCCCTGGAGCTTCCTCCTGGATCTGGCTGATAAGAGATCCTTACAAGAGTTGAAAGCAGAAGGAAGGGTAAGGGTCAGTGTGAGAACTCAGTTTCTCCAGGTACAGGCCCCACTGTCCTCATAGGCCTCCCATGAAGCCCTCCTTGATCACCCAGTTGGAGGACCCCTAGTCATCCTTTCCATGCCAGCCTGCCTCAAACAAGCTCTTTCGTTTGCAAGGGAGAGAAGTATATGTAAACCATCCTAAACCATGGCTGGGTCTACAACTGATATGAAGTTATATTCTTATAACCAAACTGTATTCTTATATAATGTCCTTCTAAGCTTAGGCCATTTGAAGTTTCCTCTTGTTTTACTTACTAGGTAGATACTTGAAATGCGATTCTGCTATCCAATGATGTTTCATTTCCGTCTCTGTGATGTTTTCACTACCCTGAGATGTTTTATTACTTTGTAAAATCTTGAAGCTCTGTGATGCTCTCTAACTAACTATATAGATAAAAAACTAAGAAAATGAGAAAGTCGCCAAATGGTCAAATAGGCGCCTGGTCCAATTAGTCTAGGAAAAGTCTAGATCAAATGTAACAGATATCTAACCTTCTGCTTGTGATACTTGTTTTTGTAAACAGCAATGGCCAATTAGCCTAGCCTAGCTATAGATCAAAAGACAGCAGATGTCTTGACCCATGCCTGGGATATCTACTTTGTAAATTATAATGACCAGGTGAACTCAGGAAGGAATTTTCTTGAGATAACATGGCACATAAAAGTAAAGAGCCATAGGGCTGAGATGGCAACCATTAAATGATGTAAAAAGTCCTATAGAACCTATGTGTCACTCTGAGCACTGAAAAATCTTAAAGCCTTGGTTGCAAATTCTAGGAACACATGCATGAGAAAGAATAGATGAACTTTCCAGGTTTCTCCTGGTTGAGTTCTTGATCTCTTAGCTGTTCGGAGAATTTTCCCATAACATGATCACCCTTAGGCTTGACAATTCATTAGACTTACAAATAATATTGTGTTCACAGTGTTGGTTCATCACAGTGAAAGAACAAAGGTCACACTCCCAAGAGATAAAGAGTGCAGCCACGGCATCTAGGGAGGGCCAGTACAAGCTTCCAGTGTGCTTCCAGTGGCGTGGCATAGGGATGTGACCGGGAGTCTCTGTCGAGACCAGGTGTTTCCAGGTTCTTGGTGTCTTGTTCAAAGAACTGAAGAAGCACACACACACACAAAAAAAAAAAAAAAAGTAGCAAAGGATTTTATTCAAAGCAAAGGGAAAATAAAAAGTAGATATGCTGCAAGGAGCAGTGGACCCTGGGCAAGCAGTCCAGCTCAAGAGACCCTGGTTACTTCCCTGGCTTTCCTTCTGTGGGTTCTGGAGGAGGAGTTGGTTGCTAGAGGCAGGTAGGTGTGGTTTTCTGCTTTGACAGATGTGGGTTATACGAGCCTTTGTTCACTGTGCATGTCCTTTCCCATGATGCAACTGATATTAGTCCTATGTACACCCAACCATGCATAGGCATAAGATGGTAAAAAGGAAATCTTCCCTAAAAGTTTACTCTGAGGACACAAATCACCTTAATGTAAACAAGTCTAGGCCAGATGGGCACATTGTCTTAAGTTTCAGGATAGGCTTGGGGCTGTGTTTGGTTGCAAAAGGGTAGTCACTAAGGGTTGCTAGAGAACCATAGGTCAGAGTGACTGGTAGCTTTTCTTTGTAGAGGGGTATTGTACAGCTCAATGCAAGTGGGGTCGCAGGTTGCTAAGTGTTTTTTGGGGAAATGGGTATGTATATAGCTCAAGCCAAGCCAGGTTCTGGGTTGCTAAGCTTTCCTTACCCTTGCTTGCATCAGGGACGGCTCCACTCTCCCTGTGTGGTATATGGCAACCCATGTGATGTGTTCGAAACAGAGAAGCTCACCCAAGGCTTGAAGTCCAGAGTTCAGAAACATAAGCATAAGGCAACTGCTTGACTGACCTCAGCTACTCTACCTCTCACCCCCAGCAAAAGCAGGAAGTCCCATAAATCACACCATGAAGATACACTTGCTTGGTTGAACTGGCACAGCCCCAAGGCCTTGGGCATACAAAGCTCACTTATCAGGAAGAATATTCCCAGATCTCACAAGTGATCTTATAGGGCTAGCCAAAGCCAGTCCTAAAGACAGGCCTTTCTGTGGAAATTGCAAGGTTTGATTAACCAATGCAGGCCTGCTGAGTAATCCCTCTCCTGCCAGCTGCTAGGACTCCAGGGAAGCAAGCAGGGCAGGCAAGTCATCAGCTTTCTACTACTATAACCAGTATCTGAGGTGATCAAGTATAAAGGTGGAGATGTTTGTTTTGGCCCATGGCTTCAGAGGTTTTGGTTCATGGTCGCTTGGCCCTATCACTTTGGGCCTGTGGTGGTCAAGCACATGATGGCAGAAGCATGCGGAAGCCTGTATCGTCACTGCGGCTGGGAAACAGAGGAAGGAAGGGGTCAGGGAAAGGGAGAGAAGGAACGGGATGGGGAGAGACAAGGAAGAGAAAGAATGGGGAGAAGGAAGTACAAAGGAGAGAGCGAACAAGGGGAGACGGAGGGGAGGAGCAGAAGGAGGGGAAGCAGGAAAGAAAGAGGGAGAGGAAGATCGAGAGAGAGAAAGCAGAAAGTGAGGGGATGGCGAAGGGGAAGGGGAACAAGGAGGCAGGCGAAGGCAGACAAGGAGAGGGGAAAGACAGAATGAGGAGTGGAAAGAAAAAAGTGAATGAGAGGGAGAGGAGAGGAAGGGGGAGGAGGAGGGAGGAGAGAGGGCAAGGGAGAGCGGACGAGAGTGAAACAGAAAAGGAGAGGAGGGGGAGAATGGGAGGGACAAGGGAGCATAAAGAATGAGTAAGGGGAAGTGAAATGCAGAAGAGATGTGAACAGAGTCGGGAGGAGGCGGGAAAAGGGAGGGAAAGGAAGGGTGAGAAGAAGGAAAGAAACAGGGGACAGGGCCAGAACAGCAGCCAAGGCGCCCATGTCCCTCCCAAGCACAGATTCCACGGGCCTGACTTCTTCCCAGCAGGCCCCATCTCCGAGAGGTTCCACCACCTTCCAGTACAAGATGACAGGCTGGGACCATGCCTTCAACACATGGCCTGTGGACAACATTGAGGATGCAATCGGTAGCATCCTCCCTCACAGAGTGCCCTCTTCCCTCCCTCATAGAGTGCCTGCCCTCCCTCCCTCCCAGCATCCTCCCTCCCTCCCAGAGTACCCCCCTCCCTCCTTCCCTCCCAGAGTGCCCTCCTTCTTCTTGCAGGGCCACCTGGTCTCATTCCTGCCCCTTTCCTTGTCTTCTCTGCCCTCCTGCTCTTCTCCCTTCACAAATCCTTCTTTCTCCTCCCCCTTCCTTCCCCTGAAGACCGCACACTACCTCCTACAGGCACCTGGCCCAAAACGGGGCTTCCCAGACCAACTGCTCTACATGTTCTCTGGCTCAAGTCTAATCACAGCAGTCTAAGTCTGGAAGAAAAAGCTGGCTTTCTATCTATACAGTCTGTCACCAAATATGCAGAACTTTCCCCACACCAGCCAGTTCCAAACGACATGTCTGCCCATGTAACTCAGTTCTGACACTAAGTTCCCAGGCTTAGTGCAGTCCCCTAGACTCAGTGCCATAAGACTTTCCCAATTTCACTGGACTTTTTGTTTGTGTGTATACATGTGTGTGTGCATGCATGTAGAGGACAGAGGACAACCTCTGGTGTCATTCTTCAGGCACCATCTACCTTGTTTCTTTTTTTAACATTTTATTTATTATTTTTATTTTATGTCTATGGGTATATTGCATGCATGTGTCTAAGTGCACCCATGTCATGCAATGTCCTCAGAGGTCAGAAGCAAGTATCAGAGCCCCTGGAACTGGAATTACAGATGGGTGTTAGCCGCAGTGTGGGTGCTAGAAGCCAAAGCCAGGACCTCTGTAACAACAGCTAGTGCTCGTTATCACTGAGCCATCTCTCCAGCCCCACACCACCCTGAGACAAGGTCTCTCATTGAACTTGGAGCTCACTGATTGGGCTTGACTTGGCTGGCCAGCAAGCCCCAGTGATCCACCTATCTCTGCCTCCCCAGCACTGGAATTACAAGTCTGTGTCACCACACCTGACTTTTTTACATGAGTTATGAGAATCCAACTCAGGTCCTTATGCTTGTAAGACAAGCAAGCACTTTACTGGCTGAAATATCTCCTCGGCTGTGCCACTTATAACTTCAGACCATCCAGAAACATAATCAGGGCTTCCTACTACTCTCTTATGTTCAATAACCTGCAAGAATGGTCAGAGAACTCAGAGGAAGTTTACTGCAACTTGTAAGAATTCAACTCAGGAACAGGTATATGGGAGCAATGCATAGGGCAAGATGTGTGGGCAGAGAGTTCCACATCTTCTAAGAGTTCCACACCCCCAGCTCCCCTGTCTGTCTACCAGTCTAGCTGAATCAGGGGGTTCCACATTCAGTGAGACTCAGGCTCAAAAAATAAGGTGAAAAGTAGTTGAGAAAGATATCTCAACAACCACCTCTGGCCTCCACACACAAGCATGGGTGAGCACACACACACACACACACACACACACACACACACACACACACACACTACATGCACACAATTATATTAAATTAAATTTTAAAAATTGTATGTGTATGAGTGTTTTGCCTGTATATATGTGCACCACATGAGTGCAATGCCCATGGAGGTCAGAAGAGGGCGTTGGATTCCCTGGAACTCAAGTAAAGGACATTAGTTGTTAGCCACCATGTGGGTGCTGGGAACCAGACCCAGGTCCTCTGCACTAACAGCCAACGCTCTTAACACTGAGCCATCTCTCTAGTCCCTAAATTAAATCTTTTAAAGGGGACAGATAGCTGACCAGGAGTAAAGGAGGCATCATGACCTAAGGACAGAGATGTGAACCTCTCATCTTCTTACTCCACAGTGTAAGGATTCTTTTCATGAACAGAGCTTCACAGAAGAAAAAGAGAACAAAGTGTCTCCAAAGAGCCTTTACCTAGAAGGAAGGAGGAGGCTGGGCAAGAATGGGGGCCCAGGGCCTGTCGGGAGAGCTGGTTGGCTGAGTGGACCAAGGCTGGAAGCCAATGTGGCTCCTTATACCCCCTGAGATTTAGAAGGGGGAGGGAGAAGGGGAAATGCAATGTAGGTACCCTGCTGGGACCGAGGCAGAAAGACAGGCTGGACCAGTGGCTGGACAATCCACCAAGCCTTGTAGGATCCTTGTGGCCTGGTCAGGCAGCAGGTGGTGTGCTTTAAGATGGACCAGTTCCTTCAGTTAAGCCCTAAGACAAGCAAAAGGAAGGGAGACCTCACTCAGAGAGTGGGGCTGGAAGTTCTCCTACAAGGTGGTGGAGGTACAAGCTCTTGGTTGGAAAAATCAAGTGACAACATGTAGGCACACAGCCAGAGAAGCAGCACTTACAGTGCTCGCTTTTCTAAGCTTCCGTGACAGAAGTCACCTGCTGCCTGCCATCTCCTGTTCTCTGCTTTCAGAACCCTGTCTCAAAACTCTCTGGCATCTGCTCCAACCCCTCCAGCAGGGTTGTGGGGACTTCCCTACACCCAGCCACTCATATCCTCATTGTTATCTTTCTTACTCCCCCCCAAGACTGGGCATTTAACCCTCCTGAGTTGTTTATCCATCAGTAAAATGGATAGAATAATATCAGTCTCACCAGGGTGTTATTTAGACTTATTTATTAATGCTGGCAATACACTCAGAACCCTCAAGATTACAGCAATAGGTCACCAGGAAATATTATAGCATCCTGTTGCCATAGAGATGGTTTCATTCTCTCAGCTCCTCCCCAGAGTCCCTGACTGAAGCACCAGGCTCTGAGGGTCTAGGGAGCCAAGTTACACCAACTGGGGCATTAACACTAACAACAGTGATAATTAAATTACACAGAGAGGAAGCCCATGAAATATGTATGGGAAAGAAATGGATTTGATTCATTTAGGCAAATGGGCATGTTTTCCTATTAGAAATGCCTGTGGCCGGCTCTCAGCCGTACTAATTTCTTTAGACAAGGCATGGAATGGGGTTCAGGCAGGAGCCTAAATCAGGGTCAGGGGGAGGCAGTATCCAAACACAGTCCTCCTATAAGCACAGCTGCTGAGCAGGTGCCTCCCTGCAGAAGGTTCCTGTGCCAGAATCTCACACACATGGCCAGCAGCTTCCTAACTTTCTACTTGTCTTTTCTGGGGACAGGGGATGTTTGTGTGGATGTGTGTGTTCACTCATGAGTGTGTATGTACATACAGAGGCCAGAGACTGACATGACTGTCTTCCTTGTCACTGTCCTTATTTTTTGAGACAGGGTCTCTTACTGAGTCTGGAGCTCACTGATAGGCCAGACTAGAACCAGCAAGTCCCAGGGACCCTCCTGTCCCAGAATCCACAGTGCTATGGTCACAGGTGCAGGCTGTCGTGACAAGTTTTTTCAGCAGTGTTGGGACTCCAAACTCAGGGCTTCATGCTTGTGCAACAAGCGCTTTACCCACTGACAGAGGCAGAAAGACAGATAAAAAGAAGAGATTATTCTTCCTGTTTTACTATTGGATAAATAGCAACTCCCCATCCCCTACCTGGGCTACTGCTACCTGTCTCTTCTACAACACAGGAGTGACACTGGGGCTGACCCCAGATTGTGATCATAGTTCCAGGAGAAGAGAATGAGGCCCAGCTCCCCCAGGAGGAACCATGCCCACTTCTTCATGTTAAGAGGATGCCAAATTTCAGAACTGAGCAAGAAAAGTTTCTTTGTGTGCTCTGAGTCCAATTTGCTATTCCATTGGAGCAAGCATCTCCATGTGCACTCACCCACAAGGTAGAAGCACAGAAGCTGATTTCATCTCCCTGCTCTGCCTCATCCATCCCACTGCCCACCTTTGCAGACCACCCTTCCAGGAAGATGCAATCACTCTGAGCGGCCTGCCTCTCTTTCTCTAGCCCTGAAGGTAGTCAGGGCCTCATCTACTTTGGCTCTTCCTACCTAGGATAGGGGTGAGCTCAGCCAGAAACAGAGATCACCCTCTCTTTGGACCTTCAGGATGCCTTAAGCAGGAGCTTGGGAGGAGTCTAACTGGCTGGAAGCCACAGCTTTGAGTGAGGCACACAGGACAGCAGCTTAGGGGTGCAGTGCTCCCCTGACAGCCCTAAGAAAGAAGACATTCCCCTCACTACACCCCTCCACTCTATGATCAGCATTTCCAAGCGGGTTCAGTTCAGACTCTGAAGGTCAGGTGCAGACCTACCATGGCACCTATTTCCCCTCACTGGCTCACCAGGAAGGGGGTTGACATGCCCTGGCCAGCTATATCCCTCTTTTCTTGGCTGTGGCCTGAGTCCTCACTCTCCAAAAGGGTCTTGAGAAAGGCCTCTCCGGGGCCTCCGTTAGACTGTGTATAAGTGCACAGCCTACACGATGAACCAGAGCAAGTGCCACTGAGTGAGCTGTGTGCTGGGTGCACTCTTGTTCACTCCACAGGAGCTCTCAAAATGCTGTTGCTACCTTGCCTGTTTACAGATGATGACACCAAAGTTCTCAGAGAGACCCTCAACACAGCAACAGGGTATCAGCAGGAGTGCCCAGCTCTGTCCCCTCTCCAGGAAAACCGGTACCCTCAGTCAAGCCTCAGGACAAGTCTAAGGGAATTAGAGCAGTGTCCCTTTGTCCCGCTTCAGGCCCAGCACAGGAACCATGCCTGACTAGAGGTTATATCACCCTCTTCTGTCTCCAAGCCTGTTCTGATCCACACCTGCTCAACTCGACAGCCTCTTTACCCTGTGGGTCCAGGCACACCAGTCTGCCACTAGCTCCTGCCAAAGGCCGTTTGGCCAGGTGCTGGCCATGGTGTCCCTGTGCCTAGAAGACTCTACATGGCCACATCTGCTCTGAGATTCATATGCTACCTCCCCCAGACTCAGTCGGGTCCCCTGTAACCCCCCAGTCAACACATGGCCTCCTGTGGGGTGGCTGCTTGTTAACGATGCTCCTCATAGACCTTGTCTATGCCTTGAAATCGCAGGGCTGGTGTATCCTGCCACCCTCGTCTCTAGAAAGCCACCATTAGGCCCTCTGGAAAGTGTCGAGGGACAGAACCAAGGCCCCTTTGCACATCTCAACAAAGTGTTAGCTTTTTGCCAGTGAGGGCTGCAGATCCATTTCCCTGACAGTGATGGGAATGGGTATTGTCAGCCTCAAGAGAATGCATTACAAATGATTCCACTCCGGGCCAGCTTTAAAAGGAGGAAATCAATATGCTCTTCCCGGCAGTGTCTGTTCCCCTCACCTGACCTCTGTGCTCAGGCCCAGCTGCTCTCCTCCTTCCTTCCCAGAAGGGGCTGGCCCTTTCTTTCCTTGAATCACCACTGTAGCTCAGGCAAACTGGTTTCCCTTGGGGGGAGGGGTACTGAAAGAGGCAGAAGTGTCCACATGGTCCTGGGGTAAACAGACCACTACCACCCACACCCCCACCCCCATCTGTGCTTCAGGAACCTTCCAGAACCCTGTCCACCCATGTCCAATCCATGGCCAACTGGCTACATGCAGCCAAGCACAGCTATTATTAAGGCAGCCCAACAGAAATTATAAATTTGTTTAAAATATTATGATGTTGTTAGAAATGAGTCTGGGGTCCCAAGAAAATGACCACATAATCCAAAGCATTTTGAAGTTTTACTTCTGCAGATGTCAAGCCGCTCTAAGTCCAGCAAGCACACCTTGTTAAGGTGGTCTCTCCCTTTTATGCCTAATGTGACAAAGAGCTTGGCTATCCCTCATTAGTCAAGGTTCTATGGTACAATCTAAAACTGATTGACTAAAGGGGAAGTGGGCAATCTGGAAAGATCTTTAAAATATAAGGACTTACTAGTCCAGCCTGTATCCAGACTTATAAAAGTAAGGGAGTGGTGACTGATGAGTAAACTAACTATAATGCTGTGAACTACAATTGAATATTAAGAAACAAACAATATTAAGGTAGACACTTTGAATACACACTTTGATCTTACACAAATGTTATCATGTGAGCCCAAGACTCACAGCCTCCAAGAGTGGACGGGCTTCCTATTGAAGAGAGGAAACTGTAGATAAAGAAAATGCAGATTGCGGTTGACAGTTGAAGCCTCTCTTAGTTTACATTGTAAAAGTAAAATTCCCTTTGAAAGAAAAGACTGTACATATCATTTTTATTTCTCATGAAATGGGGCTATGAGATGGACATTGATAGGTAGGAATGTTGGAGAGAGCGAGTGGCGCGGATGGATGAAGGAGGCACCTAGGCACAGATAGAATTCTCAGCGGGATACAGATTTATTTTGCACGGGGCACCTTTCCCTCGGGGAAGGGAAAGATGTCAGGGAAGGGCAGGGAAGGGAAAGATGTCAGGGAAGGGAAAGATGTCAGGGAAAGATGTCAGCCCACAGGCTGTGAGCTGGGACTTTATGTATGGGGGTTTTAGGGTGTAGAAGGGAGGGATGTTTGGGGGAGAAATCAGGGAGGGGGAAGCAGGAAAAGCAGGTAGGATTAGGGTCTGGAAGTGTTTACTTTTTCCCTCTTAAGAGAAAAACAGCTTCTAAAATCTCTGGTTATCAGGTAGAATCTGCTTATCCTATCTTTGGAGGTCAGAGGAAAGGCAGGCTGCTTCTCAGCAGAGTTTGTTTCCCTTGACTTCAAAGGTCAAGGTGCTTATCAGCTAAGTTTATCAGGTATAATCTGCTTATCTTATCTTTGGAGATCAGAGGAAAGGCAGGCTGCTTCTCAGCAGAGTTTGTTTCCCTTGACTTCAAAGGTCAAAGTGAGGTTCCTGTTGGGGAGGGGGGAAAGCTGCTGCTGTTTGGAACCCTAACAGACATACCTGCTTGAAACATACCCTAATTATGCCAGGTACTGGACAGCATGCACACTGTTTGCAAAACTCACAGGGATACCACGACATCACTTCTAGGATCTGCCCTCAGATCTCCACATGACAAATGAGGAAAGTCTAAGAGATGAAGCTCAACCAGGAACACTTCCTCACAGGTAGCACAATATGCGTGCCCAGGGGACTGTCTGCCATAGCTCCTTTGCCAGTACAGGGTCCAGAGACACACTGCCTGCATTTACCACCCAGCTCTGTCACCCATCAGCGGTATGACCCTAGGCAAGTGACTTAACATGCTGAACCTTCGCCTTTGAAGCAGAGTTCATGCAGCCTCCTTCATGCAACAACGTAGGGCTGCCCAGACAGCCAACTAGCACACAAGAAGGGGTCACTCTTCTCTCAAAGCTCTAGCCCAATCCTGTGGCCCTGTCCTACCACATCACTGTACTTCTGGTCCTCTTGGGCCCCCAAGGTGCTGCCCTGTGTGGTCTTTTCATGAAGCAACCCAGTACATGGCACCCTGTGAACATGCTGAGATTGAGGATGCTGGTGAAACTACTCTGTGCCCAGACGTGAAGCCCCTTCTCCTAGGCTCTCCAGTGAGAGCTGTCTGCTTGGGTCTCTCCAGGTCTCTGGTCAGGCTCAGGGCTGTCACAAGGGCCCTGCAAGCAGTTGTCTGTTCCCTTCAGCTCTCATCACCAGGGGCTTAAGTTTCCTTGGCAAACATTTTCTCACATTCATCCATAGTTCAGCGAACAGTTTAACAGCTGTCTTAATTTAGATAACCAGTTCCCTAATGTACACTTGGTAGTTGCTGATTTCAGGGTCCCGTGAACAAGGCCTCAGGGGTTCTCTCAGAAATCATACCTATATACCCAAGGGTGACTCAGGGAGATTTACATAGCTGGTGTCCCTGCTTGAGAGCCCCACTCACCCTGGTTTCCATAGGAATCTAGGAATGGCCCTTTCAGGTTCTTGGATGGCTCCCTGGAGCAAATTCCCCAGCAGGACCCTAGCCCCGCTCTCATGTTCCTCATGGGTCCCCATCTATTCCTATCTCCATGGATATCTTATCTAGACGGTTCTCAAATGTCCTCAAGCAGGGATGGCCACCAGTACCTGGCTGCAGGGAAGGTCCCTACAGATGTGTGTCCATAGACCAGGCAAACAGGAGGGACAGGAAAAGTCCAGGAAAATAACAGATAGATAGAACCATGGAGCACAAAGAGAGTGCTGGACAGAGAATGAGTGAGACCAGGCCATGGCTGCTGGGGCTCCACCATTCCCACCCTGTGATGGCTGACCCAGCTCTTTCATGGGCCCGAAAGCAAGCTTCAAGAGGGCCGAGACATCCCCCAGGTTGCCTCACTAGGACCCACCTGGCCTCTGATGGGGATGGAGCTGCTGCTGCTTTGGTCCTGGGCAGCCCTTCCTGGCTCTGGAGAAGAACCACCTTCCTGAATATAGAGGCAAGAGCAGCTGATTCAAGAGGCATCAGTGTACAGAGGGCAGTTTTCCAGGCCCTGAGAGATGGGGCTTCTGTGTCAAGTCTCCGCCATCTTTGCGCCTCTGATGACCCTGTCCTGTTGCCAGCACCTGCCTCATGCACTTCCTGCACTTCCTCCCAGTACCCCATTACTGGCTGTCCCAGTTTCCCATCTTTACTTTCTGGAATATGGCTTTCCTACTTCCAGGTCAGCCCTGGTTATACCAACCTAGAACAGGGGTACACTCTGGAGGAATGTAGATGTGCTGGATAGATTTAGTTGTCAACTTGACACACCTGGGTAGAGGGAGCCTCAAATGGGGAATTGCCTCCATTGGACTGGCCTGTGGCCATGTCTGTGGGTCATTTTCTTAATTTTTGAGTGATGTGGGAGGGGGGAGCCAACCCACTCTGGGCAGTGCCACCCCTGGGCAGGTTGTTCTGTGTTGTATAAGGCTGAGGATGGGCCAGGAGAGCAAGCGTTTCTCCATGGTCTGTGCTTCAGCTCCTGCCTCTAGTTTCCTGCCCTGGATTCCTACCTTGGGCTCCCTGATGAATTGTGACCCAGGAGATATAAGCCAAATAAACCCTTTCTTCCTCCAAGATGGTATTGATCAGAGTATTTTGTCATAGCAATGGAGAAACAAATTAATACAGTAGGTGAAGAACATAGTCATGACAAGTATGCTAAGCAGAAGCCACAGGGCTCAGGGCCTAGGAGCTCAAGTAGCTGTCCCATCACAAGAGGCTATGCCCAAGGGTGGACAAGATCAGAACAGTACCATGCAGGACATGTGGGTCAACCTCACACTCCTGAGACAGCAAGAACCTCAGAGACCTTGGCCACCCAGGAACCTCCAGATATGGACCAGAGCCTGCAATGAGAAGGAAAGACAAAAGGAGCAGATATCAATCAAGAACCAGTCAGGAGACCACAAGATGGCTTGCCACACAAGCAACCTAAGTTTGATCCTGAGAACTCATGTAAAGGTAGAAGAAGAGAACCAACTCCACAAAGCTGTCCTCTGACCTCCATACACGCATCATAGGACATGTACACCCTCTGACACATGTTAAATACACACAAACATAATAATATAAAATAACAATAATATAAAATAGTAATATGGCTCAATTGGTAAAGTTCTTGACTTGGAAGCATGAGGCCACAAGTTCAATCCCCAGAACCTATGTTAAAAACAAAGCACAGACTACTAACCTCAGGCCTCTTGGGGTAAGTCTATAGCGCAGCTCTCCACGCCAGGACTCCCTAAGCCACATTCCCCCTTCCCTCCCCCCCCCCCCCCCCCTGCCATTCTATACTCCTAGTTTGGGCCCTGCGCCATTCCTAGTCTTGGGGCCCCCGACACCTGGGGAACCAATACTGCTTCCTGATCCTTCTCACCCAGACCAACTCAGTCCCTTTCTTGGGCTCCAGGAGCACTGCTTCTGGTCCTGGCCCCGCCCTCACCTCTCTCTGCTTCCCTGGGCCTGCACCACCAGCTAACTCTCCTAGCCTGCACTGCTAACCTCAGGCCTCTTGGGGTAAGTCTATAGCGCAGCTCTCTGCACCGGGACTCCCTAAGCCACATTCACCCTTCCATCCCCCCCACCCCCACCCCCTGCCATTCTATACTCCTAGTTTGGGCCCTGTGCCATTCCTAGTCTTGGGCCCCCAGACACCTGGGGAACCAATACTACTTCCTGATCCTTCTCACCCAGAGCAACTAAGACCTTTTCTTGGGCTCCAGGAGCACCGCTTCTGGTCCTGGCCCTGCCCTCATCTCCCTCTACTTCCCTGGTCCTCCAAC
>NW_008335195.1:1391344-1391824 GCF_000622305.1 Nannospalax galili
TTAAGGGAGGGGGGAGGGAAGGGTATATGAGGAACCTAGGGGATAAGGAGAAAGAAGCAGTTCAACAGAGGTAGGATCATAGGAGCAAGGGTATTAGTAAGGAAGAAAGAGGGGGAAGTGGGGGCACCTTAAGTGGGAAAACCATGATAGAGGGGGGAGACGATACAATAGAGAAACAACGCCTAGCTAGTCACGAATACCAGAGGGAACCATATTACTCTTACAATCTACTGACAAATTATACATAACAGATCAAGAAATATATCTCTAGATAAGGTTTATTTGAGACCAACTGGTCATTACCCAAGATTTATCTGCAAGACACACAGTAATTAAAAATGCCAGAATGGTGGAACTAACCTTCTTGGATGTTTAACAGACATACCTTGAGATCTATACTAATTGAGTCAGAGGGATACAAAGGACACTTTTTGCTCCTTGCCCTCCCGGGTCGATTAGTTCCCAGGGACTATGAGCATC
>NW_008335195.1:1392221-1399466 GCF_000622305.1 Nannospalax galili
ATTCCGCCACGCTCCTCTGATGCCCTGGGCACTATGTGGCAATTATCCAGTGCTCTGCTGATGAGGGCTCAGCTGGGAGTATCATGATAAAGATCAGACCTCAGATGGGGGCCAGGCCATGGTGGGGAGGATGGGGACACCCAATACTGGCTGCTGTGAACACCCCATGTCTGCCCTTGTTTTTGTATAGCTCACCCTCAGCAGCAGCATGAGCACTCCACAGCCCACTGCCTCAGAGAGTCCTGCTGAGGGCACCAGAGGCCCAGCAGGGAAGGTAAGTGGTTGGGGGACAGGGAACAGAAGGGAGCTAGCCTCAAGCTCTGGCCCATGACTTCAGGCATGCCTCTCTTCACTACTAGCCTCAGTTTACCCATCTAGGTAGGGAGGCTGTTGTTCTTTTCATAGAGGTTTGATGAATAAAGCAATTGAAAGCAAGACACCCTAACTTACTTAGCACCCCTTTCTGGACCTGGGGACACCAGGTCTTATCCCCCAAACACAAGACTACACTTTACTCTCTGCAGGGAACATGATTCCAGGGTGCCTTCAGATCCAGTTTTCAGTAGGAGTGTCTATGTAGCAAAAATTTAAATCTACGGCGGGGTATTCCTGTAATCCCAGTATTCTGGAGTGAGTCAAAAGGATCAAGGCTAGCCTGGGCTACATAGTGAGTTTCAGGTCAGCCTGGGGCATGAAAAATAAAAATAAAAATAAAATAAAATAAAATAAAATAAAAACGAAGCACACTTGTGATCCCAGTGCTGGGGAAGCAGATGTAGGCAGATCTCTGGGGCTCACTGGCCAGTCAGGCTAGCCTACTCAATGAGTTCCAGGTCAGTGAGAAACCCTTGTCTCCACAAAAACAAAATGGATTGTCCTTTAGGAATGACAGTAGAGGCTGCCCTCTGACCTCCACATGCACATACATACATATGCATACACACACACACACACACATACACACAGATACACATGGGAAAAAAATGCAGAAGAACTGGCATGGCCATATGTCTGCACCTAACAGATGTTCCCTGAGGTCCCTGGGGATTGGGGCTAGAAAGAGGAAAGTCTAATGATTTCCAGGCTGTTGGGAGGGCTGGCTGCTGGCCTAGTAGGGCCACCATTCCAAGACCACACTTCAGCTCTTGTAGATGACACCCATGGGCTATCTGAAGAGGAAGTACAAAGACCAGGCCATGTAGGCTACTGGGGACACTGTGGAAGAAAGGCCATTAATAAGAGACCAGAAAATAGAACCTGTCCCCCTTCAGGGCATCTTCGCATGCATGGGCCAGGACTCTCAGCTGCCAGCTTCCCCAAAAAACAAAAACTCAGACACCACAGAGCTGCAGCCCGGAGCTCTCCCAGCCTGGAGTCTCTGAGCAGGACTGAATTTTGATCAGTTAGGTCTGCTCTTATTTGCATGATCCTGATTTGAATAGTACTTATTTACATAACAGAGATTGCAGGACTGGAAATTAAGTGCAAGGTGGCTCACACTAGCCTCCTGATGCTGTACAGCTCCCACTCTGGACTGTCTTCCTTCACGTGGCCTGAATTTCCTTCCAGGAAACTGCATACAAAGAAACTCATCCAAATGTAAAAAATGCTTCTCCTGGGTAGAAGCCTCTGAGACTCTGTGCTGTAGGTATAGTCTAATCACTGTCCAGTCTGCAATTCTTGCCACCCAGCCAATAAACTGTTATTATTTTGGTCAAATGGGGTGATTTCATTCACTGCCCACCTGCCAGACACCTATGAAGATATTCCTCTCTAGCTCAGGGATCCTTCGAGGTAGGCCCCACCAGATGCCTAGAAATCATTTCACTGTGACCAGGATGAATCCTGAGGATGCTGCAGAGGCCCCTGCTGAAACATCCCAGCCCCTCTCTCTTCTGCCCTCCACTGCCTTCCTCCTCTTCTTCAAAGCCTTTGTCCTTTGCTAACTGCTCACTGCTGTCATAGTCCCTGAGTCTCTGAGTCAGGCATGAATGGAGACCCAGTCTAATTGTACATAGTCCAAACACTTTCTACTGGAGCTGTGATCGAGAATACGTGGGCTGTCCTACCTGGAGGATTTCTCTATTAGAGAAGTATAGATGCCCAGCTATAGTAAGCACTCTGGGCAGAAAACAAGACCCCCAAGGCAACTTATGCAGGAAGTAGTTTTTATTAATGTGCCAGCACAGGCCCTGAGAGATAGGGCCTAAAGCAGGGACTTAAACAAAGACTTAGTCTTTTATAGCTTTTTGACTTTTTTGTTACTTACAGGCAGCAGCATACATCCTGACTTATAATTTAAAATACTGTAGGGTGATACAAAAATAGCTGGAATAGAGAGATGGCTCAGCAGTTAAGAGCACTGGCTGTTCTTGCAAAGGACCCAGGTTCGTTTCCCAGCACCCACATGGTGGCTAACAACCACCCATAACTCCAGAGCCAGGGGATCCGATGCCCTCTTCTGTCTTCCGTGGGCACTACATGACCTGGGTGCACTTATACACATGCAGGCAATACACACATACATATAAAATAAATAAAATATTTTTTTAAATAGCTGGGATGTGAGAGGAGGGGGACAGTGAGGCCATGAACAGGAGATGTGGCATAAGCACAGACATCATTTACTTCTTACCTTATCATACCATATCATACCTCCTCAAAGTGACCCCCTTCTTATATTAGTGAAGTTTGGGGAAGCAAAGGGTGGTTGGATGACATAGAGTGTGGCCCTGGGCTGCCATGGTGGGAAAAGTGCAAGTTCCTTGGCAGTAGAATGCATGTCTGCAAGGTACGTTGCATCAGTAAATTGTTATGCACTGGTTAAGCTTACTGAAAGCAGACACAAGGAACGAGGAGGCCCTCCCTTGTCCTCAACACCATCATATTTAAGTGTCCTCCAAAACTTCCTGTCCTGGGGCAGACTGGAAGGACAGCAAACAGCTAAGGGTATTAAAAACATTGTGCCCTTCAGCAAACAAGAAATCAAGCTCGTGCTGACTTCAAAGATTCATTCTACTGGCTAGCTTTCACAGTGCTGGGTGGCACTATGCATATTACTGGAAAAAAATAAATCATTAACCTTACCCAGTTGTTAATCCTGAATGCTTCAACAGCAACTGACCTGGCAAGATGTGCCCTCTGGTGCAGTAATGGCACAAATAGAGTAACCAACCATTTTCTCATTGTATTTAAGGTCCACATCATGGGACAGAGACCAGACCTGATAGTGGTATCAGGCCTAGGAACCTGAGGCTAGACAGGACACAGACCATAGGGGAGAAACTAATGCTATCATTTTGCTAAATAGATATATTGTTAAAGCAAGTCCTAATGACTTGTTGTTATACCTTTAGATTGATACACCTCTCAAGTCTCACCAGAAAATCTTCCTTATGCCGTAGATGGTGATTAACACAGAAACCCACAACTGGCCAATGTGCAGAGAATAAGAGGCTGCAAAGTGCTTATCCCTGAATAGGACTCCTATATCAAACTTCTGCCTCCTGAGGCTCAGGGATTGTTGCAGAAGAGGTGGAAAGATTGTAAGAGCCAGAGGTGGAGGTGGCAGATTATCACAAGGAAACGGAGTTTTCCAGACAGCTGAGAAGTTATTCTTATGAACTCACAGCAACGGTGACAGGATGCACAAGTCCCACGTAAGCTCAAGCAGACAAAAATCTCATCATAGATGTAGGAAAGTGGGTAAGAAACCCCAACACTACCTGAGGAACTATTGGCAACTGATGGCTCCTGGAGGAGAGTCAGTCTCTCTTAAGGGTTTGACTCCTAGTAGGTTAACCATGGTCTAGTGGATGGACACACCAAAGAGCATTTGGGAACACAAATTTGACTCTCTCTCTCTCTCTCTCTCTCTCTCTCTCTCTCTCTCTCCCTCCCTCCCTCCCTCTCTCTCTCTCCCCCCATACATATGTGCATGAGTGTGTGTGTGTGTGTGTGTGTGTGTGTGTGTGTGTGTGTGTGTGTGTGTGTATGTATATTAGAGTACATGAAATTGGGTAAGGGTAGGAAGGGGGTGCATATAGGGAGGGGATCTAAATATGACCAAAATATATTGTATGAAATTCTAAAAATCAATTTAAAAAAGGAAAAACAGAAAACAAAGCATTATGCCCTTGAGAACAGCTAAAGGGAGAACAGAGGCACTACTGTTAATCCCATGGTATGAAAATGCCTGCAGTTGGTAACAAGAAGCAGGAAGGTCATCCATGGAGAGAAAGAACTCAGTCAGGATCTCCTACTGATGGCCTCAACACAGCTCCCACGGTTGGAGTCTGCTGGATGTTGTAGATGCCTGATCTGGCCATGTTGCCTTTGTTTGTTTTCTCAATAGGGCAACTCTAGCCATCTCTATCGGATGTTGAAAACTCCTGATTTGGTCCTGTTTGCTATGCATCCACTGTTTCTATCTGCTACTTGCAATTTTCTCTTTTGCTTTGGCTTACTATGTGCATTAATACATTTACTCATGTGAAACTGAAAATACAGCTACTAGATCTTTCCAAACTCTTACAGAACAGTGTCATACCTTGTAAAACTGTAGAAAGTGGGTAGGTATCTAAGGAGGAGGACCCTTGAGTGTCCCATGTGTATGTCTGTGACAGGTTAGCTTGGGCTCCCATAAGCAAGTACCTCACTCTGCATGCCTTGTCACAGGCCTGCCTTCACAATCCAAATTCAATGTGACAGCAGGGTTGTCTCCATCTGAGTGCCATGAGATCTCTTTCCATAGTTTATGGTGGCCATCCTCTCTCTGTGTCTGCACCCTATGTGTGTCTGTGTCCTAATCTAGTTTGTGTGTACATGTGTGTGTGCATGTGGAGGCCAGGGGTCAACCTCAGGAACCAATCTCAGAGACAGGATCTCTCACTGGGACCTTGGGCTGGTTCCAGTGATCCATCCATTTTTACCCTACACAGACTAGGGTCAAAGATGTATGTGACCATACCTGGCGGGGGGGGGGTTGTTTTATTTTTTAACATATGTGCTGGGGGTCCAAACTCAGACTCTCATACATGCAGGCACTTTACCAACTGAGCCATCTCCCCAGCCCTGACTCCAGTGGACTAGGCCCTTGCACAATGACCTGCTTTTAACTTGATTCTTTCTAGAAGCACCCTATGTCCAAATAAGGCCACATGCTGAGGTCTTGGCAGTTAGCAGCATGAGTGTGGGGGTGGAACACAGTTCACAGCATAAAGCCTGGAGCAGCAGATAACCTGCTGGAGACTTCTGTGTATCTTTGGAGACTGCTGACTCCAGGGCAGCCATCACCGCCTGCTTCTCACAGCCACCCAGGCAGCAACAAGATATGGAGGCTCCTGCCAGCCAGATCCCACAGTGCTGTCGTCAGTCCTCAAACAGTTCACTCACTGCCTGCTTTGGGCTCTAAAATAACACATTGATTTTGGAGCCAAGACGAACTTTAGTTACCAGCGATACCACTAACAGGGGAAGAATAAGTCATCATCATCAAATGGATGAGTTAGCCTTGTGCCTCACTGGGATTCGGGCTGCTTTGGGATTTTTGGGGGGGATTTTTTGCTGACATCATTCTTTCTAATCTGAAACAGCCTGAGAAATCTTTAACCAAATATGACACATTGCCATTTGGAAAATATTAAAAGAATTGACTATTCTGCATATCTATTGCTGTTTTACAAACCATCCCAAGACGCAGCTGCTTAAAGCACCATCATTTAGCTATCATATCTGGGGGTCAGAACTGGGGCACATCTTAGCCTATGAGGTTTACGGCAGTGCTCAGTGGTGCCCAGCTGGGAACACAGCTGTCCCCAGGATCCAGGACATCTTCACCTTTATATGCATACTCCTGTACCTACACATGTATGCATACTCACTCACACACACACACACACACACACACACACACACACACACCCCTACCTCTTCACAGATGTTCTCACATATGCACTGATATACCTAGATATGCATGCATGCTCTCTCACATGCAAACTCACCACAGATGTTCTCACATGTACTCACTCTCATGCCTGCACTGTATAGATACTATCACACACCTCCTCACAGAAGTTCTCAAATACACACCCATACACCACAAACACTCATGCTCTCTCTCACATACTCATACTCACACATTATTATGGTTTGAATTTTAATTGTCCCCCACAGACTCATATGCTCAAATACTTGGCCTCCAGCCACTGTGCCCTCTCTGCCCTGATGGATTATATCCATCGACCTATGAACCTAAACAAATCCTTCCTTTCTTAAATTGCCTCTGCAGGTTTTCTGTGACAGAAACAGTTACACACAACTCCACACAGACATTTTCATATGTATACTCACACAGCAGTACACATGCACACACACACACACACACAGACACACACACACACTCCAATACATACACGTACACTGCTCCACAGAATTTCATCTCTACACTTGCATTCTGCCTGCATGCACGCATACACACAAACATGCACTCTTACATACACTCAGTCCTCCTTACATGCACAAACACACACCTCCTCACACCTCACATACATGCACTCTAACACCCACACTGCTCCACAGAAGTTCATCTACACACTTGCATTCTGTCTACATACACACACACACACACACACACGCACATGCACACTCACATGCACATGTACTCATATACACTCACACTTCCTCACATGCACAGGCACATGCCTCCTCACTCCTCACATGCACACACACTCCAGTATTCATACTGACACTACACAGAATTTTCATCTACACACTTGCACTTTGCCTGCATGCACATACACACACACACACACACACACACACACACACACACACGCTCTGATCCATACACTCATATGCACCGGCACACTCGTCCTCACACCTTGGGTGCACACATTCTCTCATGGGTACTCACCATGCTCACCTCCACAGACCCTTGCACAGTCACACACCAGTTACTCCCACATACATTCATGTGCTCACCTCTCCTCCAGTTTGACAGTGCAAAATGAAACCATGACATGAAGGGCAGGCGTGGAATATGTGAGGAGGAGTCTCTCAAGAACTGCACTCAATAAGTCAATTAGAAACTACATGAGAAAGCCTCACCAATAGGATGAATGAAATGGAAAACAGAGTATCAAGACTGGAAGATAAAGTGGACAAACTAAACTGCTCAGGCAAAGATTATGGAGAATTTAAGAAAGCACAAGAATGGAATATGCAGGAATTGTGTGACACCATAAA
>NW_008335195.1:1399660-1400701 GCF_000622305.1 Nannospalax galili
ATCACAGCAAGAACACTGAACATACAGAACAAAGAGAGAATACTGAAAGCTACAAAAGAAAAACAAACAGTCACATATAAAGGAAAACCCATTAGGATTACAGCTGACTTTTCAGTGCAAACTATGAAATCCAGAAGAGTCTGGACAAAAGTATTCCCAGTTTTAAATGACCATAGATGCTAACCCAGATTACTATACCCAGCCAAAGTGTCTATTACAGTCGGAGAGGAAAGAAAAATCTTCCATGACATATATAGGCTGAAGGAATTCATGTCCACAAAAAGAGCACTTCAGAGAGTTCTGGAAACAATACAAAGAGCTGAAGAAAGGAAAGACTATACCCAAGGGGTTGTGGAAAGAAATTCAATGAAGGTATAACTGTGGAAAAGTACAGCTATATCAAGAATGCAAACAGAAATAAAAATGACAGGATTCAATACCCATCTTTCATTAATAACTTGAAATATTAACGGACTGAACTCCCCAGTCAAAAGACACAGGCTAGGTGAATGGATTAAGAAACAAAACCCATCTTTTTGTTGCCCGCAAGAAACTCATCTCACTTTCAAGGACAGGCACCCTTAAAGTGAAAGGATGGAAAAAAAATATACCAAGCAAATTCTACTAAGAAAAAAGCAGGCATTGCAATTCTAATACCTGACAAAATCGACTTTAAACTAAAACTAATCAGAAGAGACAAAGAGGGCCACTTCATTCTGATCAAAGGAACAATAAACCAAGAAGATATTACAATCATGAACATATATTCACCAAACTCTGGTGCACTCAACTTTCATAAAAACAATACTACAGGAGTTTAAGAACTACATTAACCCCAACTCATTAATAGTAGGCAAGTACAATACCCTACTGTCTCCATTAGATAGGTCAACAGGGGAGAGTTAACAGAGAGGCATCTGAATTAAACAATACCATATATCAAATGGACTTAACAGACATCTACCAAGTATTCCACACAAGCACCAAAGGACATACTTTCTACTCAGCACCCCATGGAACCTTCTCCAAAATTAACAGTTT
>NW_008335195.1:1402042-1402509 GCF_000622305.1 Nannospalax galili
CTTAATTTTTTCAAAATAAAATTGAAATTCAGGGAAAACTTCCAAATTCCTTCTGTGAAGCCAGCATCACTCTCATACCAAACCCTGGTAAAGATACAACCAAAAAAGAAAACTATAGACCCATATCCTTAGTGACCATAGATGCAAAAATTCTCAACAGGATACTTGTAAACCGCATACAGACACATATGGAAAGGATCATCCATCATGATCAAGTTGGCTTTATCCCAGAGATGCAGGCATGGTTCAATATATGTAAGTCAATAAACATCATAAATCATGTAAATGGGCTCAAAGACAAGAACCACATGGTCATCTCAATAAGTGCAGAGAAGGCCTTTGACAAAATTCAACATGCATTTATGTTCAAAATCCTAGAGGGAACTGGACTGGAAGGAACATATCTCAACATAATAAAAGCCATATATAACAAACCACAGCCAACATCATTCTAAATGGAGAAAAAC
>NW_008335195.1:1402653-1403331 GCF_000622305.1 Nannospalax galili
CCCACTTCTCTTTAACAAATTACTTGAAACTCTTGCAAGAGCAATAAGACAAGGGAAGGAAATTAAAGAAGTAATAACTGGAAAAGAAGAGATCAAATTATCACTTTTTGCAGATGATATGATATTATATCTAAGAGATGCCAAAAATTCCACCAGAAAACTCCTAGAAATTATTAACACGTTCAATAATGTGGCAGGTTACAAAAGTAACCTTCAAAAGTCTGTAGCCTTTCTATATACCAATAACAAGCAATCAGAGAGAGATCACATGGAAACACTTCCCTTCACAATAGCTGCAAAAAAATAAAATATCTCGGAATAAACCTTACCAAAGACATTAAAGAGTTCTACAATGAAAATTTTAAATCTTTAATGAAAGAGATAGAGAAAGACATCAGAAGATTGAAGGACAGCCCATGCTCATGGATTTGAGTAATTAATATTATGAAAATGAACATCCTACCAAAAGCCAATTATAGATTCAATGCAATGCCAATCAAGATCCCCATGACATTTTTCACAGAATTGGAAAAAACCATCCTAAGATTCATATGGAAGCACAAAAGACCTTGGATAGCCAAAACAACCCTGAGCACTAAGAGCAATGCCAGGGGAATTACTATACCAGATTTTAAACTGTATTACAGCACTATAGTCATAAAACAACATGGTACTGGC
>NW_008335195.1:1403412-1405851 GCF_000622305.1 Nannospalax galili
TAAACCCCTATCTTTCACCTTGCACAAAAGTCAAATCCAGATCGACCAAAAACCTCAATGTAAAGCCTGAAACTCTGAAACTGTTAGAGAAAACATTGGCAATAACTTACAAGACACAGGTGTAGGAAATGATTTTCTAAACCTGACATCAATTGCTCAGGAAACAAGGTCAAGAATTAAATGGGAGCACACTAAACTAAAAAGCTTCTGTACATCAAAGGAGGCAACCAGGGAAGCAAACAGAAAACCCACAGAATGGGAGAATATTTTCACCAGTGACACATCTGACAAAGGTTTAATATCCAGAATATATAACTAACTCAAAAAACAGAGAACCAAGACAAGAAGTAACCCAATTAAAAGATGGGCTAAGGAGCTGAACAGAGAGTTCTCAAAAGAAGAAGTAAAGATGGCTATGAAGCATCTTAAAAGATGCTCAGCATCAGTAATAATTAGGGAAATGCACATTAAAACCACTTTAAGATTTCATCTTACCCCATCCACTGCTGGTGGGGCTGCAAACTTGTTCAACCCCTATGGAAATTAGTGTGGAGAACTCTTAAAAAACTACAAATGAACCTACCATTTGACCCAGTTATACCACTCCTTGGCATATACCCAAAGAACTCATCCTATTGCAGAGACACTTGTACATCCATGTTTGTTGCTGCTCTTTTCACAACAGCTAAGAGATGGAAGCAACCTAAGTGTCCCTCAATTGACAAGTGGATAATGAAAATGTGGTTCATTTATACAATGGAGTTTTATTCAGCAGTAAAGAAAGATGAAATCATGAAATTTTCAAGTAAATGGATGGAACTAGAAACTGTTATACTAAGTAGCAGAGACTCAGAAAAAAAAAAATTCACATGTTCTCCCTCATATGTGGATCCTAGAACCAAACCCCGATGAGTATGTACCCAGACGTAACTACAGGAACCAGGATAATGGAAAGGAACTAGGGAGGTAAAGGAAAAGAACGAACCTGAAAGAGAACAGTAGGAGACAGGCCTTAATAAGGGAGATATGGATAAAAATTGGGTTCGTTTAAGGGAGGGGGGAGGGAAGGGTATACAAGGAACCTAGAAGATAAAGGGAAAGAAGGAGCTGAAGAGAGGTAGGACCATAGGAGAAGGGTATTATTAAGGGAGAAAGGGGGAAATGGGGGCACCTTAATTGGGGAAACCATGATAGAGGGGTGAGACAATGCGAGAGATAAATAATGCCTAGCTAGTTTTAAAAACCAGAGGGAACCATATTAGTCCAACAACCTACTGACAAATTATACATAACAGATCAAGAAATATATGTCTAGGTAAGGTTTATCTGAGAACAATTGGCCTTTGCCCAAGATTTATCTACATGACACACAATAATTAAAAATACCAGACTGGTGAAACTAACCTTCCTGGATGTTTAACAGACATACTTTGAGACCTGTAATAATTTGGTCAGAGGTACATAATGGACAGTTTTTGCTCCTTGCCCTCCTAGGTCAACTAGTTCCAGGGGACTATGAGCATCTCTCAAAATGTCCTGTAATTGTGGTGGGTCACCTGTCTTCTTTATCAGGGAGGCCAAGGAGACCCCATGAGATGTACTTGAACTAGTGTCCAGTCTACAAAGAGGAGGGTCAATACAGAGGAATCATTTCCTCCATGCTTCCAAGTGAATCCAGCCATAGTCAAGTAGGACCTTTGACTTATCTTCACATAGGCAGAACTGGTAAAAGAAAGGAGCCAGGGGATGCTCCCAAATCATGTGACCCCTCAGGAACAGATCCTCAAACGACCTTAACAGTAAAAATAAATTGTTTTATCTGGGCCAACTGCATGGCCTTATACACCCAAAAGGAAAGTATAACCAAAGATTAAAGGGACCAGTATAATTTCTTAAGAGTCCATATGTATAGCTAAAGGCTACATAACAAGCAACAATGCCAGATAGGAGATACCTTCTTTTGAGTTGTTGGCCAGGGTAGCCAAAGGGACTCCCAGATAGTAACCCACCATAGAACTGGGACAATGAACAGCAGACCCCAATCTTATCTAAAGGAATATTGACAACTGTTTGTTGCTAGATGAGGAACAGCTGACCCTCCTAAAACAAAGACCTCTAGATAGTCTGACTAGATCCACCAGAAGGGCAACTAGTGGGGAATGGCTGGGGGTGCCAACAACACAGCAGACAGTAGCAGGGATATCAGAATATAAGAGCTCTAGTTTGGGAGGGTGCCATCTGGGAAGTGGGTGTATAGTTGAATAAGATGGTTAGGGATGTTCTGTGTGATATATACACACACACATAAAAAAATCAACAAAATTTTAAAAATGCATTTGAGGAGGAAGCATGAAAATTTATGTCATGTTAATTAGTAGAGGTGATAAATTTACCATTGAAATCTGCCTGATGACTTTATAGATATACACAGGCACCAAA
>NW_008335195.1:1406271-1441577 GCF_000622305.1 Nannospalax galili
TCTACCTGATGACTTTATATCCATACTCAGGTACTAAGGATCTGAGTGTATTCGACTGTGACTAGTAATAATCAGATACATTGAGATTAAAGATACATGTGCAAACATATAAGTGTTAGTAACATTCAAAATGTAGGAAACAGCATATCTTAAAATGAAATGGAGATCTTCTTTAAAGCATAAAGACTCATTTAATTTTATGTCAACATTGTATGACTATATTAATTCAACTGTTAACCTAAAATTTTACAGCCACCTTTCAAAGAGATGTAGCCTTGCTCTGGAATGTGTTACCAAATATGTTAAAGCTGTAATGAAATGTTTCTTCTAATCATGTGGTTATTAAATTTTAAAAAATTTTTTAAAAAAAGAACTACAAATAGAAAGCTTCCATGGCCAGGCCTGTGCTGATGCTGGGAAGCCGTGGAGAAGGCCAGAAGCAGAGTCCCCTGGAGAGGGTAGAGAAAGGCAAAGGGGCAGTACTGACTCCATGCAGATGCCCAAGACCACAACATCTCCTTCTAAACGTTTGGTGCCTAGCTGTGGATCTGAAGCCACCATCACCAGAGACACAAACTGAAGTTTCAGGCTAGTATAGACTTATGGTAAGTTTTACTAGCTTGCTAATTATAATAGCTATTGATTTAAAACTCAGGAAAGACCATAAGAAGGTTGATTAGTGATTTTTCTTAAGAACATGGAAGATCCAGGTCTTAAGACCCTGGAAGACCCTTGCATAAGGCTAGTCTGAGAGCTGGGCCTCTTCTGGGACTCCAAGAGCTAAGCCTGACCCAGCACCCCTCAGCAACCTTTGAGCTTATATGTTAAAATAGCTAGAGTCCATCATAAAATACCAAAAGCATGAGGACTTGAGATCAATACCAATACACACATAAAAAGCTGGGATTGACGGCATATACTTGTGATTCCAGCACTGGGGAGACAGAGACAGGTAGATGCTGACCTTACTGGCCAGCTAGCCTGACCTGTAAGGTCCCAGTGAGAGACCCTGTCTTAAGACATAAGGTGGGGGCTGGAGAGGTGGCTCAGGGCTTAAGAATACTTGCTGTTCTTCCAGAGGACTGGGGTTTGAGTCCCAGCACTCTCACGGCGGCTCTGTAGCCCTCTTCTGGCTTTCACAGGCGCTATGCCCATGCCCTGTACACATAGGCAACCAAAACACTTGTACAAATAAAAATAAATAAATCATTTTAAAAAACACAAGGTAGACAGCTCCTAAGAAATGACATCCAAGGTTGACCTCTGACCTCTACATGAGTAGGTACACATGTGCACACACAATCCCTCAGAGAGAGAGAGAAAGAGATTTGAATCACTTTTGGGGACTCCCTCAGCAGTGCACTCATATCCTACAAGCATATTGGAGGCTCAGGAGAAGGAGGACCTGCCCTAGGTCACACATCAGCAATGCAGGCTGTATGATTAGCAGGGATATGGAGACACCCAGCCAGCATGGCTCACGTCTTCCCCTCTCCTCCTCAGATTTTCTACAGAAGCTCCATCGAGACCCAAGAACTTGACTTTGGAGACTGACAACCCAAGTTTACATGCAAGAACTCAAGAGCCTGAGGCAAATGTCTGTCCCCAGAAGTAGATCTATCCCTATTGCTAAAAAGGCTCACAGCATAGGCTGTCTGGGTGCCAAGCTGATGCCTCTACCTTCTCTGGGACCCAAGGATCCCATCTTACCCTACCTGTAGAGTTTCTGAGTACCTCCCATCCCAGCCTCCCCACAGGCTTCCCTGGTAAGACCCACTAGCTTACACAGACCACAAGACCCTCCTATCTTTTCATCTAATTTTTTTGAGACAAAATTTCACATAGCCCAGGTTGGCCTTGAATTTATTATATAGTCAGATATGACCTTGAACTTCTGACTCTCGTGCCTCTACCTCCTGAATAAAGGAGTTACAGGCATGCACCACCACTGAGCCCAGGGCTTCATACATATTAGACAAGCACTATGCCAACTAAGCTATGTTCCTAGCTCAAGACTCTTCTATTAAATTTCCATCCCCTTCAGGAACCAGTGGCATCAAGCAATGATGCCAACCTTCAGTGTCACTGTCAGGATAGGATGAGATAACAAACACAGACCACTATCTGACACCTAGTAGGTGCCTGGAGGATGACAGCTGCTGGCATTATCTGCAAAGAAAATGTTGGATCCTCTTAGTACTGAATTTGGCCGATAGTGTGCAGTGGAAGAGATCCGTTAGGTCTGCCATATGTCTTAATTGGAACCATAGCCTGAATCACTGCCACTTGAAAGAAGAAACAGGAAAAACTAACCAAAAAAAAAAAAAAAAAAAAAAAAAAGAAAGAAAAGTGGGGAGTGGTTCCCTTGACTTGTTACCAAGAAAACATCTTTCCTCAGCCTCTGGAATCCCTCTCCTACTACTTGGGTTGGGCTTTAGCTCAGTAACCATTCCATGGCAGGGGACTGGAGATCATCCGAAACCCTGCAAAAAATGGTATGCCATCAACAGTATGTCAAGAGCCACATTGTAGACACAGGTCATTAGCTGGTGTTTGTGGAGCCCAGACACAAGCACAAAGGCAGCAGGTGAGACTGACGTGAAGGGGAGAGACCAAGGGATCCCAAATCTAGCTGGTAGCTGCCAGGAGAGTACAGAAACAGGCTTCAGGTAGAGATGGGGAGGCAGACACAATGGCCTGGAATCATCTACCTCTTGTGATGCGGAAGACTAGATGCTACGCCTCCTGCTCTGAGTTGGGAGTCAGTGGCCAAGGTCACAAACAGGATCAGAAACAAAGGGGCCAGGGTTGGGGAGATAGTTCAGTCAGTAAAGATAGTAAAATGATTGCAGCACTTTCAAGTGTGAGGATTTGAGTTCCATCCCCATAAACTACTAAGCCAGAGGTGGTGACACATACTTGTAATCCAAACATTGGGAAGGCAAGATAGGTAAATCTCTTGGGCTCACTAGCCAGCCAGTCTAGCCTATGTGGTGAGTTCCAGGTTCCAGCAAGAGGTTCTGTCTCAAAGGTAAAGTCGATGGCTCCTGAGGAAGGACACCTGAGGGAGGTTGAACTCTGGTGTCCAAATACATCTGCACACACGCAAAGAAAGTTATGGGCCTGGTAAGCCTAGATGTTGATGAAACACACCAATACTAACACAGCCATTTACATATGGACTGATGGCTTGCATGTGAGCCAATGAGGAGATGAAGGGAAGAACGAATGCGTGCAGCTGGCAGGAGCGAGAAGGATGCCTGAATGCACTATCCGATCTTGGCCATACCCTCCTGCCTCTGTTCCCTCTGTGATCAGCTTCACCTTGAGTTATGTGACACTATTACTGACGAGATGTGAGCAAACATCTATTCACCCCAGATATGGAGCCAAAGACAGACCAAAGCAAGGATATCACCAAAGTCCATGTTGATGAACCAATGAGTATAATGGGATTATTCATAGGAGCATGGATGACTCAAAGGCAGTTGCATCACTGAAAACCCACCCCAGCATGGATAGCAACTCAGGAAAGTTGAAACCCTGGAGTTCTCTGGCCAACAGGCAGATCAACATGTCAAAAGTTCTCTTCCAGGCAGCTCAGCTAGCCTGAGTCGCCTCAGCAGTCCTTACTCAATAACCTTGGAAGGAAGGGCCTTGTGCATCTGGTCAGTGTGGAGGACTTCCTGAGACTTCTGAGTTGTTTACCTCTTGAGTCTTAGAGATCCTTCCTTTAGAATTTACTGAGTCTTAACAAGCTTCCTTCCAGGATGGGATGATTCGATTGGAAAGAAATTGCCATGCAACACTTCGTTGAAAATGAAGCTCTCCAGCCTGGCTCATGCCCTTGCCTACCCTTGTCATAAGAGCTTCTCTGTTAACATCTGTAGGGAGCCCTGTAGAATCTGTACACAACTGTAAGGCCTGGAAGAGCAGGCTAATGCCCCACAGAACATTCATTTACCCATCAGTACATGGGGACCAGTGAGCAAGTGCCTGCTCCCTTCTTTTTCCGCCACACTACAGGATAATGGAGGAAGGAGTTACATGGAAGGGTTGCAGCCCAGTGCTTTACCCTCCCAAGGGTGCTTTCCTCCCCTATTTCATGTTTTGTGCCTCACTCCTGCACCCTGGCCTTATACATCTGTGTGGTCTGAGCATGAATGTCCCCCATAGGCTTCATGTGTTTGTCTGAATGCTTGGTAACCAGCTAGTGGCACTGTTGGGGAAAGTTGTACAACCTTCAAGAGGTTGAGCCTCACTGGAAGAAGTATCACTGGGCCTTCAGGTTTTACAGCCCAGTCCCACTTCCTGCTCACTGTCTACCTCCTGAATACAGATGCAGTATGGACACAGTGTGCCTTGCACATTCTGCTGCCTCCTGCTCTGGTCCTCCCTGCCTGCTGCTATGCCTTCCCCACCATGATGGACTGTATCCCCGTGGAACTTTAAGCCAAAATAAACCCTTTCTCCCTTAAGTTACTTTTGACAATGTGTTTTACCGCAGCCAAGAGAAAATAATTAAGACAGAATCTAAGGAAAGCATCTCTGGCACACAGCCCCTCACCATCTACTTAGGAGTAGAGGGGAGGCTTGCATCATCTTCAAGGTCACCTTGTTCAGCACCTAACCTCTTCTATTTTAGAGATAAAGAACTAAGGCTGAGGGAATGAAAAAAAAAAAAAAAAACCTTTCCTAATCTATTGCTAGGTTCACAGATGGAGAAGAAATTAACAAGAGAAAAACATAAAAATGTATTTAATGGAAGTTTCACTTGACCAGGAACAAAATCAGTTGAACATTTGAAAATCTATCTACAGCATCCATCGTCATATGGTTGGACAACAAACTAAAGTAGGGCCTTCATATGATGCTGTAAGTTGATATAAAGACACATTTGGCAAAGTCTAACACATATTCACATTATGGTAAAAAGTGAGACAGACTCCCTTCAGACGAGGAGCAAGCCAGTGTTCACTCCTGCCATTCGTAGAAGTTCTGAGAAGTACAAAAAAGAAAAAAGATAAAAATTAAAAGAGGGAAAAAATTAGAAAGAAAGCCACAAAACCATTGGCTGGAGATGTAGTTCAGTGGCAGAGTGCCTGCTTAGCATGTTCAAGAACATGAGTTCCACCTCTACACCAGAAAGCAAGCAAGAAGCAAGAAGGGAGCGGTGCTGGCTGGAGAGGTGGCTCAGCAGTTAAGAGCACTGGCTGCTCTTGCAGAAAATACAGGTTTGGTTCCTAGCACCCACATGGCACCTAACAGCCATCTGTAACTCCAGTTCCAGGGAGTCCAATGCCTTCTTCTAAGCTTGGTGGGCACTGCAGGACACAGGTGCACTTACACACATGCAGGCAATACCCTCACATACATAAAATAAAATAATAAAATATTTTTAAAAAAGAAAGGGAGGAAGAGAGGGAGGGAGGGAGGGAGGGAAGAGGGGGAGAGGAGAAAGAAGGGGAAGAGAGAAGAAGGAAGGAAGGGAGGGAGGGAGGGATGGAGGGAGGGGAAGGGAAAGAGAGAGGATGAGAAGGGAAGGAGAAAGAAAGAGGCCCCAGGAATGAGGAAGGAGAGGGAAAATAAGGGAAAGGAGGAAAAGGAAGGAAAGAGAATTTATAAGTGAGTTCAAAAAGATCAAGGGATAAAGATCAACACAAAAAAAAATCAACTATTTTTCCTTAACACCAGCAATGAAGTACAGAAACTGAAATTTAAAACCTGATACCACTTACAATTACTCCAATGGGAAAAAAAAAAGAAGAAGAAAATGAAGTACACAGACATTCACCCAAAGTACCCACTAAATTTCAGGCAGTTTATATCAAAATCCCGTAAAGATTTATGAGATATAGATAAAATTATCCTATATTTTATACGGAAAGGTAAAGTAATGAGAATGACAAAAAAATCTTGAGATAAGAAAAACAATATGAAGAGGAAACAGCCTGATAGAATGGCTTCAGTACATAGGCAGGGTGGCACGGTCAGAGAGACAGACACATTGATCAATGGAACAGATTAGAAAACCCAGAAATAGACCCACACAAATATGCCCACAGGGTTTTTGACAAAAAGGATAGCTTTTTTTAAAAGTCTTCAAAATAGATCATAGACTTAAATGTAAGAAATAACACAATAGGGGCTGGGCAGCTGGCTCAGTCTGAAAAGTACTTGCCGTACAGACACAAGGACTTGAGTTTGATCCCCAGAACCCATGTCAGAAAACAAAACAAGTCTGGTGTGGTGGTGCATCTTGTAATCCCAACACTGGACAGGCAACAGGAGGATCTCTGGGGCTAATTGGCCACCCAGCCTAGCCCAATCTGTGAATTCTAAACTAGTGAGAGACCCTGTCTTTAAAAAAATGTAAGGTAGACAGTGAGGAACAACAGCCAAGATTGATCCTGGGCTCCACACACACACACACACACACATACATACTCATACCCATACATACACATACACCTACACATGCGTACATACAAAAAAGCATAATACAATAAACAGTTAAAAAAAAAAAGATCTTCTTTAAAGGGCAAAATTTCATTCAATTTTATGTCTTACAGGGCTTATACTGAGTTCAATATTGTATAACTGTATTTATTCAACTGTGAACCTAAAAATTTACAGCCACTTTTGAAAGAGATGTATCCTTGCTCAGGAAAAAAAAAAAGATTCAGAGATTTAGGGATAGACAATGAGTTTTTTTAATTAAAATCAAAATTTTGTTTTACACTTTGTGTGTGTGTGTGTATGTGTGTGTGTGTGTGTGTATGTATTCGTATATCTGTGAGCATAAGTCAAGGAGCACATATGGAAGTCAGAGGACAACTGTGGAAGTCTGTTCTCTCCTTCCTCCATGTGAAGGAGTGTCTGGGGGATGGAACTCAGGATATCAAGCTTGGAAACAGATGCCTATACTGCTGAGCCATCTCACCAGCCCAAAATGAGTTCTTGATGCCAAAAGCACCATCCATAAAATAGATAAGCCAGAAGTCATCAAACTGAAATGCTTTGTTCGGTGAAGCACACAGAGAAGATGAAAAGATGGGCTACAGAAGGGGAGTAAGCAATTGCAAGCCACGTTTCTGACATAGGACTAGTGCACAGAATGTTTACAACTCAACATTTTTATTTCTATTATATATATTTTTATTGAATTTTTGTGAGTTTTACAATATATTTTGATCATATTTAGATCTCCTCCCCCATCTGCACACCCATTTCATGGCCTATAGACTCAAACTTGTGTCCTCAGATGCCCATGGGGCCATCTACTGAAGCCGGGTCAACCTACCAAGAATTTCACCCTTTAATAAGACTGTCTCTCTTCTTCCCAGGAGCCCTCAGTTCCCAGTAGTTCCTCAGGTAGGGTTGGGGGTTTCTTACCCACTTCCCCAAGTCTATGCTACAATTTTGCCTGGCTTGAGATGATATGGGACTTGTGCGTGCTATCACAGTTGCTGTAAATTCATACACATAACTGTCCTATGGTCATTCGTCACCTCTGGCTCTTGCAATCTTTCTACCCCCTCTTCCACAATGATCCCTGAACCTTGAAAGGCAGAAGTTTGAGATAGGTGTCCTATTCAGAGATAAGCATTCTGCAGCCTCTAGATTCTCTGCACATTGACCAATTGGGGATCTCTATGTTACTCTCCGTCTGCCGCATAAGGAAGCTTCCCTAGTGAGAGTTGAGAGAGGCGTTAATCACCAGAGTTCTGGGAGATCACACCACAGGTCTAGAGGTGCACAAGGGTCCTAACAACTGGAGCAGGCCTGAGAGCTGAGATTGTGGGCCAGGGAAGGGTAGAAAAGGGAATGACAAAGCAGATCTGGGAGAGCTGGCAGGTTTGGAGGCACACAGTGGTCCCAGTGACACAAGCAGGCCCAAGAGCTGAGATGGCCAGGCCTCAACATTGTATTTTATTGTACTTAGTGTGAATGTGTGTGTACGTGTGTGTGTATGTGTATGTCTGCTTTGTGTGTGTGTGTGTGTGTGTGTGTGTGTGTGTGTGTGTGCATGTCTGCTTTTGTAAGTGTGCATACACATACCACTCAGTGTATGCAGAGGTCAGAGGACAACTTTGGGGAGTCAAATCTCTCCCTCCACCTTGCTGAGGCTGGGTCTCTTTTGTTTTGGCTGTTATGCTGAGCGATCAAGGCTAAGCTGACCCACATGCTCCTGGCCAGTTCTGTGTCTACTTCCCACGTGCAAACCACCACATCAGGTTGTTTAGGTGGGTTCCAGGACAAATGCAGGTCATCAGGTTTGCTCGCCTAACATCTTTACATACTAAGCCATCTCCTTAGCCCAAAACTCAACATTTTAAAAGTCCACTTAAACATTAAACATGCCACTTCTGAATGCCTCTGGGTACTATCCTAGAGAAATAAAAACAAAGGTCACAGCAGCTTCACTTGTGATAACCGAAGACTGGAATTAGTCCACATGTCCTTCAATAAGCAGACAGCAATACAGGCATGTTAGGAATACAATTCAGCAATGAAAAGGCAGACACACCATACACACCACATTCATGGATCTCCACAGAAGAATGCTCAACCAAAAATCACATACAGTTCCATGGCAAACAGTTTCAATTATAGAATGGTTTTGACACAGTGGTGCAGTTCAGTGAGAGACCCTGTCTCAAAAACTAGGTGGAGAAGGGTCAATCTCTGACCTCCACACACATTTGACAAGTCTACCAGTATGCATGTTCATGTATGTATACAGATGCATGTGTATGTGAACATGTGTGTACATGGAGGTCAGGCGTTCCTCCGTTGCTCTCTACCTTGCTTTTTTCTTTATTTAAAACATCTTTATTTTATTTTATTTCAATGTGTGTATATGTGTGTGGGTCTGTGAATGCCATGATATGTGTGTGGAAGTCAGAAGACAACTTGCAGGAGTTCTCTCCTTCTACCACGTGAGTCGAAGAAATCAAACTGAGTTCATCAGACTTGGTGCAAGCACCTTTACCTGCTGATCCATCTCACTGGCCTTTCACATATTTTATTTCCAAGCTTATGTGTGGGGTTTGGGGAAGGATAGAGGACAACCTCAGGTGGTATTCCTTGTTTTTTGGACTTCTCACTGACCTGGAGCTCACTGATTTGGCAAATCTGAATGTTCAGGTACACGCCTGTCTCTGTCTCCCCAAGAACTGGATTACAAGCACATATCACTGAGCCAGGTTTTTTATGTGTGTTCTGAGGATCAAACTCAGCATATACAACAAACACTTTACTGACTAAGCTATCTTCCCAACCCACATGTGTGTGAATGCCTGTGGGGCCTGAAAAGGGGCATTGGCTCCTCTAGGACTGGGGTTACAGATGGTTGGGAGCCATCTGTGAAAGCATTTGGAATTTTGGCCTGGAAAAGTCATTGTGTGTTCGGAACTTAGTGAGCTGTTCTGTGGGAATGTGGAGAAATGCAGATGGTGGAGGCCTGGCTTGTAGAGCTTCAGAGGGAAGTTTGAAAGTTCATCAAACACTCTAACAGGGATGTTTGTGTAATATTTTGAATTGAGAATCTGTGATTTCTGGCTGACTGGGGCTGAAGAATCAGTTGTGATTAAGAGATCATAGAAAAGCAAGAGATTCCAACAGTCTCTATTGCCATGTAAAAAGGTCAGTGCATTTTTATGTCAGACTAAGGAGGTAATAGCAGACCTCCACAATGGGAGTTTAAATTTTAACATTATTTTGACCAGTTTCTAAGTGGAATTATTTTGAGTACTGTTTAAATTTTATTTTTTCTTTTTTAAATATTTTATATATTATTTTTATTTTATGTGTATGTGTGTGTTGCCTGCATGTAGGTAAGTGCACCCATGTCATACAATGCCTATGGAGGACAGAAGAGGCTGTCAGATCCCTTGGAACTGGAGTTATGGACAGTTGTTAGCTGCCATGTGGGTGCTGGGATTCAAACTCAGGTTTTCTGCAAGAACAGCCAGTGTTCTTAACTGCTGAGCCACGTCTCCAGCCCCAAATTTTATTTATTCTTAACCTGAAGTCTTCATGTTTACTGTCTTTCCTATCTCTTCTGATTTATGTTATGCTAACAACTTTTAGACAAGGGGAATTCTGCTGGTTTCATATGTAAAGGTATCTCCCTCTGTAGAAGCATTACGTATTAGTCTTCTCTTTCAAATCCTGTAAAACCTAAAAAAATGAAAAGAAAAGAAAAGAAAAGAGACCAGAAGTAAAACCTTTGCTTTGTTGGGACAATTGATGCTGGTTATCTGGTACTGAAAAATTAGTTGTGCTTAAGAAGATATCAGTATCGCAGGTGAAATCTGGGAAGTATTTCCTCAGGGTCAGCACACAGAAGTTGTGGTTCAGTGAGGATCCAAGACTGCAGCTCAAGCTGGTGGCTGAACTTAGTAATGTGTAAGAGTCTCTCATATGGTACTGGTTTTGAAGACATGTAGGGGTCATGGAGAGACTCTGAGGCTTGGTACTCTATAAGGCCAAGAGAGGCCATTGGTAAAGACCTTAGTTTCAGTGAAGATCCCAGGATGGTGGGATGAGCGCCAAGGGCAGTGGCTTGTATGGGTGGAGGCAGCATGAGCCTTTAAGACAAGCTGTGTTCTGTGGATGGTAGAGCCAGAAAAGTAGAGTTGCTCAAGCCCTTTGGAGCCCAAAAGATCATGAGTGAATCCCAGATATCTACACTGTTGGGCTTTGGTTTAACTTAAGCATACCTGATTCTTCCCCCTTGAAATAAAACACTATGTGACTTGTTTTGGATTTTATAGGAACTCAAAGTTAAGAGACTTTTTAAAGAGACTGAACTTTTAAAGTCTTTGAATTATTTAAAGACTGTAGCACTTTTAAAGTTGTACTATGTTTTATATTGTGACATTAATATTAACATGACATCTTGGGGACAAGAAATGGAAAGGTTATGATTTAACAGTGATATTTGTGTCAAGTTGACAAGGATTCAATTGTGCTGGATACATTTGGGAAGAGGAAACCTCAGTTGGGGAATGTCTTCTATCAGAATGGCCTATGGGCATGACTGTGAGGCATTGTCTTGATTGTTGAGTCATGTGAGAGGGCCCAGCCCACTATAGGTGGTGCCACCTCTAAGCAGCTGGTCCTGGGTTATATAAGAAAGCATGCAGAGCACAGGCTAAAGGAGCAAGCCATCAGTAATCTGTGCTTCAGCTCCTGCCTCCAGGTTCCTGCCCTGGCTTCCCTCAAGGATGAACTGTGATAAGAACCTGTAAGTCAATAAACATTTTCTCCCTAAGCTGGTTTTGATCAGAGTGTTTACGACAGGAATAGAAAGCTAACTAGGATACCACCTGACTTGGGTGCTGGGAACTGAACTCAGGTTGCTAACAACTCTTGACCACTGACCCATCTCTCTAGCTTCCATGTGTTTGTTAGTTTTAACTCTCAACTTGACACAACATAGAATCACCTGAGGAGAGTCTTAACAAGGAATTTTCTAAATTAGGTTGGCCTGTGGACATGTTTGTGGGGGTAAGGCAGCAGCCAAACAAGGATGCATGTACCTGTTTCCCTCTGTTCTTGACTGGATCTGTGATGTGATCTGCTTCAAGCTTCTGCCTTGACGTCCCCCCAGTGATGAACTACTACCTGGAAATGTAAGCCAAATAGAATCCTCTCTACCATAAGTTATTTGTTGTCTGGGTATTTATCACATCAGCAGAAATGAAACAAGGGCATATCTTAAATGACCTATCCTAACAATTTTTTTATAATTTGGGTGTATGAGTGTTTTGCCTGCATATACATAATCACACTGGTGTACAGTGACCATGAAGATGGATATTGGATCCCCTGGAATTGGAGCTATGGTCAGTTGTTAGCTGCCATGTGGATGCTGGGAACCAAACTTGGGTCCTCTGAAAAAGCAGCCCACGCTCTTAACTGCTGCATCATCTCTCCAGCCCCCTCTCCTAACAGCTCTCTAAGTGTATTGTTGCTATTGACATTAGGTGCTGTGCTCAGCATATAGCACTTTTTCAACTTGCTTGGCTAAAGCTATCCTCACCAACGTTTTCCTCCTGCCTTTCCTGGCTTCTGAAGTTCCTGACTACCACATTCTACTCTTTAATTCTTTGAATTTGATTTTCCCATATCAGATATTTCACTTAAGTAGGATCATGCAGGATTTGTTTTTCTGAGCTTCACCCTGCCCTCATCTCAGATTTTATAAAATTCACCTTGGTGTAGTGGGAACAGCTTCTTGGGGTCTTGCCTATTCAGGAAGGGAGCCCTGTGCATGGTGACACAACTGGGCATGTCCAACCTTTTATTTAGCATTGCCATCCACAAAGTTCACGCTCAAGAACTGGGCCAATGAGTTACAGAAAAATAAATGACTAAATAATCTCATGGTTTAAGTAAGTTTTTTAATTTCTTTTGGGCCACACTGGTAGCTACCCTCAGTCACATGTCACCGGCAGGCTGTGGGGTGGACACACATGTTCTCTCTGCCTGCCAGTCTTCCTCTACTTCCCATGCTGAGCCCAGAGCAAGGCCCTAGCAATTGCTTAAAAGAGGGAGTCTTTTTTCTTCCTTCCTTCCTTCCTTCCTTTCTCTTTCTTTCTTTCTTTCTTTTTTTTTCTTTCTTTCTTCTTTTCTTCTGGCTTTTTGATACAAGGTCTCTTATAGACCAGGCTAGCCTCACACTGACTATGTAAATGAAGATGACTTTTGCCTCCCCAGTGCTGGGATTATAGGTGTGAGCCACTGTGCTTACAGTAAATCTTAATGGGCTCAGTGTGCAAAGTTGACTTTCTGTTGAGGCTTTTCTGGAGACACCCCCTGGTCGAGGCTGTGGTCAAGGCTGGGGCAGCTGGAAGCTTCCCTCCTAAGATTTCTTTTTCCCCATCAACACACTAATGTTTTAGCACAAAAGCCCATCTGCTTGTTTAGGTGGTGAGTGCATACCACTGAGGTGCAGCTTTGCTGGAGACCACTGGCAGAGTCCCAGACAAGGCAGGAGAGGGACCACCATGTAGTAAGCCACACTGATTCCCCCAACCATGCTGCCCCCCCTTGTTGCTTTGCCACGGTGGCTCTGGGGATTCCACCCACTGCAGAAGGAGGGACTGGGGCTTTGAGAAAGGGCACTGGCATTTATTTAACAGTCTAGGTTTGAACTCAGTATGTGCTGACTATGCACTCACATCATGTGTCCTAATGCACACATGGATCACAGAGAAGTCATTGAAGACTCACATGAGACCTACTGGGTTTCTCTTGGGCACATAGAAGGGAGGAGCACTCTCTTGTGTGTGTGTGTGTGTTTGTATGTGTGCTGGAGTGTATATGTGTACCTACATGAGATCAGAGTCTAACCTTGGGTGTCATTACTCAGGCACTTGTCTACCTTTTGTTTGAGACAGGGTCTCTAATTGACCTTGAACTTGACCAAGTAGCCTAGCTGGCCTGCAAGCCTCCAGGGATCTGCCTGTTGCTGTCCCCCATCTCATTGCTAGAACTGCAGGCATGTGCCTGGCTTTTTTTTTTTTTTTTAAAGACAGATTCTCACTATGTAGGCCTGCTGGCCTGGAACTCGCAGAGATCTGCCTGCCTCTGCTTCCCAAGTACTGGAATTAAAGGCACCATGCCTGGCCATGCCTAGCTTTTTATGTAGGTTCTGGGAATCTTAACTCGGGTCCTCATATTTGTGAGGCAAACACTTTACTGACTGAGCAGTCTCCCCACACTGAAGGAGCACTCTCTAAAGAACAGAGCTGCCAGGCTAGGACTCTCATACTCCCACATGGCCCCTGACAGGTTCTGCTTCGGGCCTCACCTCTTGTGTCAGTGTGCTATGATCATTATTTGGAACAATAATATCTATCAGCCCCCAAGTTTTCATCCCTGGAATAGGATCATAATTCCACCCCACAGATACTATCTCTGGTTCTCACAAGAAGAAACCCACCAGTTGCGACCATTCCCTGAGTTCCATTCCTAGAACCCACATGTAAAAAGCCAAGCATGATGGTGCTTGCTTATAATCCTAGCCTTGAGCAAGTAGATAGATCATGGGGACTCAACAGCCAGCCAGCCAGCCAGCCTACTTGGTGAACTACAGGCCAATGAAAGACCCTGCCTCAAAAGAAAAACAAAGAGGGAGGAACCTGAGGAATAACACCCAGTATTCTCTGGCCTCCATACGCATGCACATACACATGCATGGGCACAGACATGAATGTGCACACCACACACACACACACACGTATACACCACAAAAAAATGGAATTTTTTTGTAAATAAAAGAGGGGCTGGAGATGTAGCTCAGCAGTAGAGCCTTCACCTATCTTGTGCAAGGTGCCAAGTATTATCCCCAGCAAAAATAATAAAATAAAATAATAAAATAAATACAAAGAGAAAGGCAAAGCCCAAGCAGGCCTGGGCTGCCATTCCCCAGGTGCCCAACACCCCTCACAAAGACTGGAGGCAACATCAGAGCCAAGCTGGGAGAGCTGCCCTCATCTATATGCTAATGAGCTCATGCAAGAATTACAGGGTTAATTAAGCATCATCACCCTCCCTCTATTTTATCTGCCCTGGACACAGAGCCAGAGGTAGAAATCACAACCTCTGATCAAATTAGCTGTCCCTGGGCCACTCCAGACCCCCACCCCCACCCCGAACCAGGCTTCATAAACCAGCTCTGAGAGTTAATCATGTTTATTTCACAAGGCACAAGAGATTTAGAAAATGATTAGGAGTCAAACCAGGTTAACAACTAGCCCCTGACCCGGCTGCTATCAACCTCCTCCATGCAAAGGGGCCATCTTCCATCTTCTCCCGAATGGGCAGTGCACACCAGGCCTCCTCCTCCCTGGCTGAAGAGGGATTATCAGTTGATAAATTATTATGGAATTGGGATGGGATAGAGGTATGGGGGCAGAAGCTCTCTCTATTTCTTCTGACCGTGCAAGCCATCCAACCTCCCAGTGCTCACTACTTTTCAAGAGGTGATGGCTTCATTTATATTTCTTCCCTGCTGTGGAGACCCAGGTAAGTGATTTGAGCGTCTGATCCTCTGTTTCTTAATTGTCAAGTGGAGGTATAGCATTTCCCCAGGAGGGTAAGATCAAGACAGGCAATGGGCGGTGTAGCTGTCCTGGGTAGAAGGCATTAGCAAAGCCAGTTTTCTGCCTTTTTCCCTCTTAGCTCTTTGTACCAGTCTTGAGACCCTTATTACTGTGCCTGTCACAGTCCAGTTCAAAACTATACTCCATACCACCCCCAAAACCTTCCTGTTAACTATCAGCGTGCATGGGATGACCACTTGACGCTCTGTCTAGAGCAAGTATTTTAGCACTAGGTCACATGCCCCTGATACCTAGAAGACATACATAAATATGCATTGAACAGAAGCTTATTGATTCTAAACCTGGGAAATGGATAACAAGAGAGACACCAGCTTCTTGTACGGTGTCCTTAACAGACATAGCTAATAAATCCTGGCACTCCTCCTTGCCAGGAGCAGGCTAAATTCACAGCCTCAATTGAGCACTACCAAACAATCAAACTTGACTGATTCACCAGTTCCAATGTAACCACTAATAAACTAAGGCCAGGGAGAAACAGTGACTTATCTAAGCTATTCAGATGACTGGTAACAGTGCTAAGCAGAAAGTCTAGTTTCCAACTTTCCACACACACTGGACTAAGTCCAGCAGTACCCACCTCCTGTTCCTGAATAGAAATGATTGTGAAGAGCTTAGACCCAGCCTTCTCCCAAAAGGGACTCTGGCTCAGGGTATAGTAGGCAGAGTTCCCTCATGCCCCCTGAGATTTCCACTGCTCCAATGTATGGTCTTTAAAAATCCTAGGATTAAGAATATTATGGGGTTGGAGTAATAGCTCAGTTAGTTAAGTGCTTGCATCACAAGCACATGAACCTGAGTTTGAGCCCCAGAACCCACATTTTAAAAAAGCCAGGTATGGTGGCATGCACTTATAATCCCAGAATTGGAGAGGCAGAGATAGGAGGATCCCTGGAACTTGCTGGCCAGCTAGCCTAGCCTAATCAGTGAGCCCCAAGCTAGTAATAAATCTTGTCTCGGAAACCAAGGGAGTTGGCACCCAAGGATCAACAGCTGAAGTTGTCCTTTGGCCTCCGCACATATGAAAATACATGTGCTGTATACACGCACACACTACAAGAGTGTACCTCTTGTATACCTCTTACCTCTGGGATTAAGAGGTACATTCATTATGTCATGAAAGCCTGAGATGGACTCCAGGCAGCTTAGCTGACTGGCAGACAGAAGGGTACTTTGAACAGCCCTAGGTGACACCAGCAAGGCAGCATCACCTCAGTCCCACAGCCACAAGGAACTGAGCCCTGAACCAAAAGAACAGGGAAGAGGAGCTTCCGGAGCCTCCCCAAGAACTCTCAGCCCAGCAAGATCCTGATTCCATCCTGGGATTCCTTGAACCTACCTGTGCTGTTTTAAACCATTGGCTTTTTAACAACCTAACACAGCATCGGAAAACAAATACAGGCTGTAGATCCCTAATCCAAAATGCTTGGGACCGGAAGTGTTTCAAATTTTTCTTTTTCCCAGTTCTAGAATATTCTCATGTGTATAATGAGAAATACTGGGGATAGGATCCAAATACAATTAGTAAATTAATTTATGTTTATTTGTTGGGAAGGTGGGGAGGATGGGCATGAGTGTACGAAGGCCAGAGGTCAAACTCAAGTGTTGGATCTCAGAACCTGTCCACCTTGTTTTTTGAAACAGAGTTTCTCACTGAACCTGGAGCTTGACCATTAGGCTAGACTGACCAACAAGTCCAAGGGATCCACCTGCATCTACCTCCTCAGCACCAGTGTTACAAATGTGCATCATAACACCCATCTTTCTTTATATGGATTATGGGAGTAGAACTCAGGTCCTCATGCTTGCTGAGCAAGCACTTGACCTACTGAGCCATCCCCAGCCCTCATTTATGTATATGTATATGACTATAAGGTTTCTTATATGCGTAGCCTGAAGCAATTCTATACAATATTTTCAACGCATCTGTTTTTGACTGCAGCTTGTCACCTGCAGGCAGGGTAGGATATTCCACTTCAATGCATTATGTCAGTACTCAAAACATTTTGCATTTTGGAGCACTTTAGATTTTTGGATTTGGGAATCAGGGATGTTCAATCTGTGCTGGGAAGATGCACAACAAACACTCAGGAAGTTCATCTGAAGTAAATTCCACTGGTTTGCATCTGATCCCATGGAGCCAGAGAATCTTCCTTAGAATTCTTCATCACACACTGGGGAGTGGCGCCATCAGATGCGTCAGTGTGTTCTTGACATAATGTATGCAAATCTGCCTGAACAAAGATAATTCTTGCTGTGCTCCAAGAGCGTGTGAACCAGAATTAGCCTTGACCAACTGATCAATGCAGCCATAGATTTCCCCAAGAAGCAGGAGGGCCCCCTGTGTGTCTGACTGCCTTAAGGGTAAGACACAGAGAAAGGGGGCTTTGACAGACATTTGACCCCTTTCTCTTAATACAAACTTTGAAAATCCTATTGTTACAGCCGCCCCATAGCTTTCACACCTCAGTGGTATTGTTTTGCGTGTGTGTGTGTGTGTGTGTGTGTGTGTGTGTGTGTGTATGCATATGTGCATGCATTGGAGACCAGAAGCCAACCTTAGATGTCTACCTCAGTCACTGTCCACCTTTTTTCTTCAGACAAGCCTCTCCATTTCACCTGATGCTTGCTGATTTGACTCGACTGGCTGTCTTTGCCTTTCTAACTCTGGAATTACAAGTACACACTACCATGCCTGGTTTTGTTGTTGTTGTTGTTGTTGTTGTTTTTACATGAATTCTGGGGATTGAACTCAGATCCTCATGCTTGTGCAGCAAGCCCTTTACTGAGTGATCTCTCTAGCCTGTAAAACCTAACACTATCTTGTGCCTGTGGTTGCAATATGTCCAGCACACAACCTGCCCAGGCAGCCACCCAAGACCTATGAACGCTAATAGAGTACAGGATAAAAAGGGTCTATCATCTCATTTGGCCTTCACTACTCATCACAGCCATAAGTAGCCTGCACACTGTAAATTTCAGGTGGACAACAAACCCCACACATGGCATAAAGAAGCAGTGACCCTCTACACTGCTAATCAAGAGTGTGTGGAGCTCACCAGGAAGTGGAAGACACCATGTTCTTCCTAGGCTCACACGTAGAAGGAGAAGTTTGATCACACCTGTTATCAGGTCTCTCTCACAGTGAACCACTAAAATGATAGCTGTGTTAGATTTCTGTTGTGACAAAATACCCAAGAAAACCAACTTAAAGGTTAATTCTAGCTCACGATTTCACAGGCTTCAGTCCATGGCCACTTAACCCCATTTCCTTAGACCTGTGACAAAGCAGAACATCAGTGTAGGGTACATGGGAGAGCAAACTGCTTATCTAATGGAACAAGGAAGGTGGGGGGCAAGGTCCTAATTTACCCTTCAATCAAAGGCAGCCTCCAGTGACCTCTAATTAGGCCCCACTTCCACCAGTTGGAGACCAAACCTGCATCAAACAAGCCTTTAGGAACATTCCAAATCTAAGCTATATGATAAATGATAGATCAATAAATGATAGATAAATGATATAGATAGATGATAGATGGATAGATGATATAGATGATTAGATAGATGATAGATAGATAGATAGATAGATAGATAGATAGATAGATAGATAGATAGAGCGAGGTAATCATATATATGAACTCTTAAGGACCAGAACACAGGGAGAGGAGAGCATAGCACATATAAGATTGTAACCCATTTTGGCAATAAATGAAGAATTGACTTAGAGGGTCCAAGATTTTGTCCTAAGTGAGGTGCAGAGGCAGTGTTAAAGGAAAATCGTTGATGGCTCCACCCATCAAGAAGCTCAGCACACACAGTGAGGGCCAGGAGAAAGCTAAGGGAAAGGGCCACAGGGTGTATGAGCCCAGATGGAGCAAGTTAGGGAGGTGCATCATTAGTTCCAAGAGAGCCCAGACTGGTAAATAGTTAATTAGGGGTCCCCACTCCTGACAGGGCCCCAGCAGACATGGGGGACAGAAGAGACCAAGTAGCCATCTGCACGCACAACAATGAAGCCACAACCTTCTGGCCCACTCGTGGCTCAGGCCTTGTATGAAGACATACAAATTTGTGCAGAAAAGAGGCCCCAAGGCCTGATGCTTGGGTAATCAATAATATGGTCACACCCCTTCACTGTGTAACAAAGCCCCACCAACACTGGAGGGCTCCCAACTCACCTTGACTGTTCCATTCTTAAACATAAATCTGCAGTTAGCTACCATCAGTCATGGAGAAGATCCTCTAACAGAAAGGAGAATCTGACACAAAAGGTCTGGGGTACAGTGACATAGAACAAGAATCAAGTTCTATGAAAAAGTAGCATATGCACAAAGAGCTTGTGGAGAGTAAATGATAGAGGCTGAAGGGAGTGGAAGAAAGACAAAAAAGTGGGACGAAAAGTAGATACTCGGGGCTGGGGACATGGGTCATCTGGTAAAGTCTTTGTCTTGCAAACAGGAAGACCTGAGTTCAATCCCCACATAAAAAAGCCAGACATAATGATGTGTGCCTGTGGAGGAAAGCTGATTCCTGGACACACAGACACATACACTCAGACACACACACACACAGAAATACACACAGAGACACATACACACACACAGAGACATACAGACACATACACCCAGACACACATACACATACAAACCTACACACATACACAGACCACTCACATATAGATACATACCTACACATAGACACATATATACATACAAACCTGCACACACAGACATGGACAACAGACACAGACATACACATATACAAACCTACACAGACACATACCTACATATTAATGCATACACACACACACACACACACACACACACACATACATAAAGATTCTCAAGGTTGCTGGCAGGGAGGGAAATGAAGCCCTCTTGTGAAGAAACTAGAACACTGTTAGACCTTTCAACTACATACCAAAAGCTGGAGCGATGACTCAGTGGGATATAGCACTTTCCCTGCAAGCTTTAGAATCTGAGTTCAGGTTCACTGTCGCCTATGTAAACAACCAGGCATAAAGGGAGTAAGGCAGAGAAGGAAAGCCGGAAAACTCCCATTGTGATGACTAATCTTGGTTGTCAACTTAACACACCTGGGAAGAGGGACCCTCAGTTGAGGAACTTCCCCATCAGGCTGTCTTGCTGCCATGTTGGTGAGGCATTTCCTTGATTGCTAACTGATGTGGGAAGGTCTAGCCTTGTGGGTGATGCCACTCCCGGGCAGGCTGGAATGGGCTGCCTAAGCAAAGTAGCTGAGCCTGAGCCTGGAAGAGAGCCAGGAAGCAGCATTCCCCCATGGTCTCTGCTTCAGTTCCTGCCTCCGGGTTCCTGCCATGAGTTCCTGCCTTGGCTTCCCTCCATGAAGGACTGTAACCTGTGAGCCAAATAAACTCTTTCCTCCCCGAAGTTGCTTTTGGTCATGGTATTTATCCCAGCAACAAAGAAGCAAACTAGGACAGCCATCCTTCACTGGCCTCCACATGTGGATACCTGGGTATGTGCACATAAATTACACACATATGTCTCATATGTACATTAATTAATTAATTCACAGAAAAAAAATCATTGTTGTCAAGTCCAGAATTCTATACATGGCTATAGGATATTTGCATTGCTCTCCCAACTTTCAGTTTACCCCATCTATTCAAAAGATTTCCTTTCCCAGACTTATGCGCATCAAGCTCTGCACGTGGGAAGTAGGCCATAAAGCTGCTGAAAGCCCAGCCTCTCAAGGTGTCACTTCCTTTAAGAATCCCAGATTCACTCTGCACAATAGCTTCCTTGCTATGACCCTAAGCAAGGCCAATGGGGAGAGGCCTTCTTTCTAGATGACTCTGAGTCTATGTGGAAGCTTGGAGGGCCCAACCCCCAACCCCAACTTCCAGGAGACTGGGGCTGCTGTCTCGATGGGAGAAGATGGAGTCTCAGAACTCTGTGGAACTTTGGAGACAGCAGCTCTCTCTGGGCACGCCTGTATTGCTCTGAAAGACCCTGTAAGAGGCCTGTACTAGTTACTTGTTGCTGTGACAAAATACCTGACAAAAGCAAGTAAGGATGAAAGGAAAGGCTCATTTGGTTCATGGTTTGAGGGTGCACTCCGTCGTGGTGAAGAAAGCTTGGCGCAGGAATGTAAGACAGCTGGTCACATTGCATCCACAGCCAGGAAGCAGAGAGAGATGAATACTGAAGCTCAGCTCCCTTTTTTCTTTTTAGTCAGTCCAGGACCCCAGAGTGGGTTGGTGCTGCCCACACTGAGAGTGCATCTATCTGCCCACGTCAATTTACCTAATCTAGAGAATTCCTCACAGACATGCCCAACAGTTTGCTTCCATGGTGATTCTAGATCCCAACAAGTTCCCAATCAAGATTAGCCCTCATAAAGCCTCACTAGACACTATTTATAGTACCTCCAATATTGTGGCTTACCTGTCCTGTGTTGAACACAGATCCACAGATCCCAGACAGCTCCCAGCCCTGGGCTTCCAGCATGAGTGTCTGCATCCAAAACAGACACACAGCACAGTGGTCCCTAGGTGGCTATCCTCTGTCCTAGTTTGTGTATCTGGAGCACCCATTCTTTTTCCTTATTAAAGATTTTATTTTGGTTTTATGTGTATGAGAGTTTTGACTACATATGTGTAAGTGTGCCTTGCATGTGCAATGCCTGCAGAGGCCTGAAGAGGGCATTTCATCCCCTGAAACTGGAATTATAGATAGTTGCTAGCTGCCATGTGGGTGCTGGGAACCAAACCCAGGTCCTCTGGAGGAGCAGTCAGTGCTCTGAACCACTGAGCCATCTCTCCAGCCTTTGGTCCCAAGGGACCTGTAGCCATTGACTGGCCTGGGCAGCAGCACGGAGGCTCCACACCCTTGCATTGCTGCTCACCAGCCTGAGGCTGGCCCTTCTCTTAAAGTGGGCTCTCTTGACTTCCCCCATCCCAATCCTGCCATCCACAACTCCCTGAGAGTATCTTCTTAACAAATCACTTTTATACAAGTCCATGTCTGTTGGGGAGGAACATTATAGATATGTAAGAACCCCCAAATTTTATCTCTAGTGAGCCTGTTGTTAGAGAGCTATTAGAAGATTTACTTCAATAAAATGATGGTGTGAAATAGAGGAGGCAAGAATCCATCTCAAGCTTCCAACAAAAGGCAAATCTAAGCCTAAGACTCACATGCCAGGGCAGATGAGGAGCCCAAGTGGGAAGGTCCAGGAAAAGAGGAAATTAGAACAGTGATTTAGCTATGTGGGAAGGAAGACTGATTCACATTGAACTGCTCTAATGCAGCACTTAGAAAAGGATCAGAAATGAGCACACAGAAATCTCAATAAAGGGGAAACAGCCGTGTGTTAACTCCTGGATCATCATCACCCTCTGCTACACTTTGAAGTAAGTGTAATTTACTGTCATAATGACATAAATACTATTGATTTACCAAAAGCCGTGAGAAAAGTATCCTGAGGGTGGAAGAAGGGCCAAGAGAGGGAAGTTCAGAGGGTTCAATCACCAGCTCCCATTGCAGTCAATAGGCAATGTTTAAAATGGATCAATCAAGAAACGGCAGCATCAGCACAGTATTTAGAGAAATGGAAGTAAATATTAGCAGTGAATATTGCCAACGGAAATCCATGTGGCATAAATGTGTCCTTTTAAACTGCAATACTTTTGTGAGGCATGGTCTCTTAATAGAGCACACACATGCACATGCATGCATGCACACACAAAAAAAGCCTGTTATTGATATGGGAACAAGCCTTGCTAGGTCACTGCAGAAAGGAGGTGCACAGCCCAGACCCCTTCACCCCAGCCAACAGCTGACACACCTCCAGACTTGAGAATGAGGTCCCTGGAGATTAATACACTTCCAGCTAACCCAACTGACCCCAGCCACATGAGCAGACCCAGCTGAGATTAGCCTAGACTAGCTCAGAGCATAAGAACTGCACAGCAGATGCTAAACAGATGATAGATGTTTTTATAACCCACTGTGTCTTGGGAAACTTTGCTGTGCACCAAGGAGAAAAGGATATAGCTCCTACAAGAAACAGCATGCATGTATGCTTAGGCCACAGAGCTGTGAGGTTGACAGTGTGTACAGGAAATACCACAACTCAGAATGTCCTATAACTTCCAACCCCATCTGCAACACTTGAATGCCAGTTTCTAGCAACAGCTCTTGCTGAGGGACAAAAGAAGCCAGGAAGTAGGGATCCCAAAGGGGACAGAGGAGACCTCAAACATGTCCTTCAGCCATACCCTAATGCAGCCCTGATGATGAAGAAAAAAGGAATGTGGCCTTGTAAGCAGCTCTGGGCAGGCAGAGATTTAATCACTGTTATTAGTGTATTGATTTCATAATCAAATTTTAAGATGTTTCGTCTGCCCCATTTCCAGTGGCCATGCCAGCAGCCTCCCAGGGACATTTTAGCAACACCATTTATGTACAGGTCCATGAGCTGGAGGGGACATAAACAGTTCCTACCTCATTCTCCTGGAGCTTTGACATGCCAGGCCACTGCCTAGGCCTGGTCAGAATAGTGGATTAAATAATGGAAGAGAAGCCTTATCTCAGACTCTGGTTCTCTCTAGGTCTGTCCTGATACTAGGCCTGTACTCCATGTATGTGTGATTTCAGGGACCCTGGTAACAACAGGCAAAGAGCACTCATGTTCACCCAGTGCTCTTGCTCAAAGTTGTCTTCCAGAAGCACACCTTTTCAGTGAGACTGATGAGGGCTTACATCCTTTACTTGTTCTGCAAAATGCCACGACACATGATGGTCTCTGGCCCATCATACCCTTACCAGGAGGCACAGCTTTTCTTTCTTTCTAAAAAATATTTTCTACACTAATTTATTATATGCGTATGTGTACATACAAGAATACCAGAGTACATATGGAAGTCAGGGCACAACTTGCAGGAGTTGGTTCTTTTCTTCCACTATGTGGGTCCCGGGGATTGAACTCAGGTATCAGGTCATCAGGCTCGGTGACAAGCATCCTTACTCACCAAGTCACCTCACCAGCTCCTGTGTGTGTGTGTGTGTGTGTGTGCGTGTGTTCATATGTGTGCTGGTACATGTGCACATGTATATACATGTGTGTGGAAGCCAAGGGACAACTTTGGATCTTGCTGTCCCCCCTTTTTTTTGAGACAGGGTCTCTCGCTGGCCTGAAACTCACCAGATGGGCTAGACTGACTACCCCATTGACCAGTGACCCCAGGGCTCTGCTTGTCTCTGCCTTCTCAGCACTGGAATTATAAGCAAGCACCACCACACCCAGCGTATTTTACAAGGGTTCCAGAGATGGAGCTCAGTTCCTCACTGACTGACCTATCTCCCAAGCAATGTCATGACTTTTCTAAGATTCATGATCAACAGAGGCAGCAACAGAACTCAGTCTGACCTGCAGAATTTGGGGACACATATGATCTTAATTCTAAATTGCCCAGCTGCATTACAGAAAATATGAGGCCCCTCCACTCCACTGGTGGTAGAGGACTCACACTTCCCATTCCTTCCTGCCACCATCGTACGCACTGTCATCAATGACCATAGTGTCATAATTAAGAGAAATGACTGGAGCACCTCACCCTAGAGGTCCCTCTGCTTTCTCTCCTTCCTCCTTTACATCCTGATTGGCAACAAGCAGCCCTGTCCTCCAGACGAATCTGACACCTCATCTGCTACAACAGAGGAGTGCCCGGAGCCTGAGGCCTCCCAGGTCTTACATGCACAGATAAAAGAAAACACTAGGATCACACCAATCCTACCTAGCAGAAAGGGTGGATGAAAAGCAAAGGTGTACATTTACAGTGGTTAATCAGCGAGCAGGCAGCCACTAGACCCCTCCCTGCTGAACACAGCCACTGAAAAGTCTCCAGAATTCTATCCAGGGAGATAAGAGGCCAGTTGCGATGACCTTGGTCCCTATACTCACCAACTGCACTGGCCACTTGTTTCTCTGTCTCCTGTGGAGGGACACTCATGCCCCATAGGTGTTACCATGCTCAGCTATGCCTCTCAGCGAGAAGGGGATCACATTGTTGGTGGTATGATTCAAAGAACATACCTCATTATAAAAGACTACAGTGTTTCCTGAGAAATGCCAGCAAACCTGCCGATCTTTACAGTAGTTCAAGTAGCTTCTATCTAAAAGTGTCTTTCCCTCAGGATAGGCAGACCAAAATATCTACATTTTCATGATTTTATCTGACATAAAATCTTGAGCATAAGTACATTCCCTAAAATAAAAAGTGACGGCTTACGGATGAGCCAAAAGCACAGCCACTGCATTAATGTGGAGGTCAGAGGTCAGCCCTCTCCTTCCAACATGAGAGTTCCAGGGGTGAAACTCAGGTCGCCAGGCTTGGTGGCAGGCGCCTTTACCTGAGGAGCGTATTGCCAGCCCTAGGAAGCTGGCTTTCTATAAATAAGCCTTATTCTCCAGATCAGAGTTGCCATGGCTAGAGCTAGGCTTCCACACCAGCACACTGCCCAGGAAACAGGATCCAGGCTTTTGGATAAGCAGGAGGGAAGAAGACAGGAGCCCTCAGGGGAGTGACACTACAGTCTCATTTATGACATCTCAGGACACACCCACATGCACACCCCACTCCATCTGAATTCCACCAACCCCTTGGACCTGCCTGGAACTGTGGCAGCCAGACACCATCCACCATTAGTCATGTAACTATTCTACCCCAAACCCACCACTGCTAAAACCAGGTTTTCTTTTTTTTCTTTTCTTTTTCTTTTTCTTTTTTTTTTTAGGGGAGCAAGGATCTTTCTTTATACAGGGTCTCCCTGTAGTCCCATCTGGCCTGGAACTATGTAGATCAGGCTGGCCTGGAACTCACGGCGATCCCCCTGCCATTGCCTCCAAAGTTCTGGGTTTAAAGGTGTATGCCAGCATGTCCGCCTTTTTTTTAAGAGCGGGTTTTCTAAAATACAAGCCTGGTGGCTGCTTAAAATCCCACAGAGCAAACCTGGGCCTAACATTCAAAACCAGCTGGAGGATGCTTCATTTGTCACCACTCCTCTCATTTCAGGAACCTTCATTTCCAGTATGGCACTTCATCAAGTCTCTACCAAACAAATCCCATGTTGCCACCTTGATAAATGCCATTTCCTCTTCATAATTCATCCCAAATAGCCTCTATGGACAGCAGAGACTCAAGACCCCCTCAGCACTTCATCCGTTCCTGATTCATTCAACCCCTCTTGCAATGCCCATCACCAGGCAGTGTTTTGAATCCCTGCCTTTGGATCATAAACATCCCCCAAAGGCCCATGTGTGGAAGAATTGGTTCCAGCCTATGGTGCTACTGGATAGTAGAGCATCCTTTGAGAAATGGAGGAAGGAAAAAGTTGGGTCATGGAATCCGTTATCTCCTTTACTTTCTACCAGTGAAGTAAGTGGTTTTGTGCCCCCTGGTGCTCGAACCATGATGCACTGCCAGACCACAGGGCCAAAGCAACAGGACCAAACAACCTTGGACTGAGATCTCTATGGCACAAGTACATTCCCTAAAATAAAAGTGATGGCTTTGTGAAATAAAGCAAGCCTTTCTTCTTTTCAAGTTGATTCTCTCAAGTATTTGTTACAGTGACTGAAAGCTAGCTAGCATAGCCTCCCCTTGATCTGGAAGGATCATGGGCAGAGATTGGGTCCTCTGGGACCCGGGTGCCTGGCTTATAGTAGTCCACTGAATGTTTGACAAGTAGATGGCTGAATCAGTGAACAGACAGAGTTCAACCTACCTACACAACACATTTGCCGAAGGTGGAACAAATCCCAATTAACACAGCAAGTGACATTTTGCTATCTCTATTTAAGGGCACATGAAATAATTAGGGCTTAGTATACAGAGAACTTTTAGTGTGAAGCCGGATGTAACCAAGTGTCAAAACATAGAAACCTAAAGTGAAAATGTGAATGGTGAGCCTGGCTGGAAAGTGATGCTTCTGGATGGCTTTTTTCTAGAAGAGGGAAGCTTTATTCTGGGGTTCCACAGCTGGGTTCCAGGTTAAGAAGACACATTGTAAGTGGGTTGGAAAATGAGAAGACCCAGGGTTCAGAGCAGGCAAGTGGCCAGCACCATTATTATCTCATCTGTGGACATGGAAAGTGGCTCTGAAGGGGTCTCCGGCCTGGCTCTTTCTGAATCTAAGGTGTGCGCACTCACATTCTCTGGCCAGGAGAGTTGAGCTCATCTTCCTTCATCCTTGAGTCTATGGTGCTCTACCACAACAGGGGATGGGGCCTCTCATGGGCACCTTTTCAGACTCTGTTGCCCTGCAGCCCCTTGCCCCCTCAACTATCACAGTGCACACAGCCACTCTGTATGATTCTGTGGTTGGTGTCCAACAGCCACACTCCCAAGCCCATGGCTCCTCATGTCATGTCCAGACACAGAGATGAAAGGCTGCCAAAAGATGGCAAAAAGACCCTCAGGGAGTGACCTTTTTGAAATGAAAGTAAGAGACAGGGGAGAGTGGGAAGGGTTACTGATGAACAACTCCCTCATCCTCCTCCCTCCCTCCCAGGGTATGTATTGTCCATAGTGCCCAGACACAGGTGTCCTAGGTGGCCAAGGATGTGCTCTTGATTCATGCCCAGCTGTGTCTGATGACTCCCATTCCTCCTTCCTTCTACAGTTCCAAATGAAACATTCCCTTAAGCTTTACCTCAGTTCTATTTTCTGGTCAACCTAGGCTCAGGCATTGCTCTGCTCACCATCTTTTTACCCCATTATTCCCAACCCTACCCTCCATCTTCCCTCCCATCTGAGGCATTCATTCCCATATGCTAGGTGAGTTCCTGAAGAAAGCAGCTTCCTTGTGTTGGCACAAAAGCACAGTTCTCACCTCAAAGAGGGTAAGAGGTGGTTTATCCTGGAGCCACATGCGAGTGAGCGTGGGAACATGAATTCGGGTTACTCCAAATTCCATGGTCTGATGTGCAAGCAGTTTCATGAGATTTTTATAGTAACAGAACAAAGAAAGCCATAAAGCAAGACACTTTTCAAATATATTTGTGGAAATATCAGATAGGCAGTTTACAGCAAAGATGGAAACCTTTGCTATAGGCCTCAGATGTTATCTGAGGACATTCTTAACCTTTTGGTTGGTGGAAGCCAGAGATCTGTTAAATTAATACATTTCAAAAGTTTCACTTGAGGGGCTGGAGAGATGGCTCAGCAGTTAAGAGCACTGACTGCTCTTGCAGAGGACCTGGGTTTTCGATTCCCAGCACCCATATGGCGGCTATGAACCATCCTAAACTCCAGTTCCAGGGGCTCTGAAGCCCTCTTCTGACCTCTGTGGCATTGCATGACACAGGTGCACTCACATACATGCAGGCAAAACATTCCTACACATAAAAATAAAATATTTTTTAAAAAGTTTCACTCGATAATCACAAGGATGTTATCTCAGACATAAGCAGCTAAAGATAGCCCAAGATGGGCCAGCAAGATGGCTCAGGAAGTTTGCCATCTTTGCCAAGCTCAAGGATGCTTGCCACCAATCCTGACGACCTGAGTTCAATACCCAGAACCCACATGGTAGGAGGCAAACTCCTGAGAGTTGTCCTCTGACTTCCATATGCATGCCATAACATGCACACATACAATAAATGTATTTTTTATTTAACAAATAAATAAAAAAGCCCAAGAAAAACCATAATTAGGCCCTGGACCTGCAACATCCCCAAATCTCTACAATCATTGAAGTTCCAACAGTTAACAGACCTTGTAGAAGATTCAGTGTAAGCTCCATTTTCTTTCTGGGAAACTTCATTGAAACTTCAATCTGTCTTTTGAGGTGTGCGGTATAATTTTGTCAATGAAAAACACAACCCTCACCTCAAAGGGAATAAGAGATCATTTATTCTTGAGTCAAATAAGAGTAGTCATGACCCCTGGTCAAACACTGGTGTTGGGAAATCCATTCATGTGCAGAGGAGCTCAGGCCCCCTGCAGATCTTTGTTTCTGACTGGTGTGGTAAGCACACTGCCATTTATCTTGGCTTCCTAGAAGCCCTGTGATCTGTGCTTCTTATATCAAAATGTACTTTCAGTCATTAAGACACTAGTACGAGCGATAGCTCGTGCAGGAAAAGCAACTTTATCTCTGTAAATAAATCACCACATAGCTCAAACACCTCTTCCACAGTAAAACAAGCCCTCGGGTGGAGTTCTCAGAGGTTCAGCCACACAGCAGTTTCTAATGCTCTCTGCACAGTCAGTTTGTATCACAGAAAAGGCAAAGCCCACCCCATGTCAGGCCACCTCCTCCACAAGTCCTCCCACAGTCAGTTCTGTGATGATTCTGGCCAGAGTGACCCACAGCCTCAGGGAGGCATCCTAGATCCCCAAGGCACTATTGTGAAAGGGCTCAGCCCCAAGCACACTGCCCAGCTGATCTTATACATATAAACACACACACACACACACACACACACACACACACGCGCACACGCACACATGCACTCATGCACACACACACAATAGAGGATGAGGAAACTACACAAGCCCTAGCATAGAGACACATACCTTCTGGCTACCCACCTCCCAGCTTGGGCAGGTATAGCATGAGTCCCTGGGACATGAAGCTTTCCCCAGGGCCCTGCTCCTCAGGGCACCTCTGGGCCCTACATATAAGGTCCCATTCAGAGCAAGATGCTGCTCCAAAACCACCCTGCATAGGGAACTAGCCATGAGTTTGGGATGTGGACCCCTGGGCCACCTTGGGTTGAGGATTTGACCAACTCAGGGAAGTCATCCCAAGGACCCTCAATCTATATGGGCTACAGCCATCCCCAGCTCCTACAGCAGAGTCAACAAGACCCCTTTGTGGCCATGGGTCACCTGAAACTACCCTGGATGTCAGCACAGAAGTGGGGGCAGGAAAGGACAGGGTCCCAGCACATAAACCTCACAATGGGCCAGAGTGGTGAATGTTCCTGTCGTCAACTATCGGAGCCCTAGGGTTCAGCTGAAGTCAAGCCATCACAAGAACTGGCTGTCTCATACTGAGGAGCAGGGAGGGGCCCAGCCACTTCCTGATGAATTATTTATCAGGCACACATTAACCATGGGTGACATCACAGGCATTTGAAGGTAATTTGTGGAAAGTATTGTTAGAGCAATTGATTTGCAAATTCTTTGACAGGGAAAACCAAGCACCAAGCTGGCAGAGAAATGAAATGGAGACTTTTTTTTTTAATGTATTTGGGGATAATTGATTGAAAGCTAAGTTGTGTAGCCAGTGAGAAAATGAGATTATGCTGTCTGTTATGCAAAGAAATTGTACATTGTGCAAAACAGCAGGATGAAGAGCTGTCAGTGCAGGCAAGGCGGCTGGCTTTTTCTTGGGGGTTGGGGAGGGTGATGTCTTTCTTCGAATGCCAAATTCGAATCAGTGGCTCCCCAGCTGAGCTTAAACCAGACATGGTGGTCCATGTCTATAATCCCAGCACTCAGGAGGTAGAGGCAAGACCTTAAGGGCTCAAGGCCATCCCTGGCTACTTTGAAAATTCCAGGTTAGCCTGGGATCCATAAGATTCTGTCTCAAAAAAACAGAAGTCCTCATCACTCCCCTCACCTCTCCTCCTTGGGTCTTCTCTCCCCCTCCATCTGGCTCCCGTGGCCCTTGGGCCTTAACCAGACCTTTCCCTCCCCAACTTCTCTGGGATTGTTGGATTCTGAAGACCTCCACCAGCAGAGTTCCAAGGCATGTCTAAATCAGGCTGGCCCAGGTTTGACCCTCATGGACCCAGGACCACCAGGGAAGCAGATGAGAACCCAAAAAAGTGCAAGAATGGAGAACTCACACCTTGTTCTGCTCTCTGCCGTCCCTAGTCTGCACCCAGTCAGACCCCCAGCAATCCGCAATGCCTTGTTACAGCTGTGAGTCAGAGGTGGGGATCACCCATTAAGATTTCCAGGTTTGTGTCCCAGAAAAAAGAAGTGAACCAGGGGCAAATGGATAATGATGGAAACAGAGAAAACTTTATTAAGGAAGAGAAAGGCACTTGGCAACTGGGGAGATGGCTCAGTGATTAAAGCACCTGTCTTACAAGCACAAAGACTGAAAACCCAGAAATGCTGGATGGGTGGGGCCCATAATTCTAGTCTCAAAAAGGCAGATTCGGGGATCCCCGGAGCAAGATGGCTAGGAAGACTAGCCAGGGCGGGAGTTCTGCGTTTGGTTGAGACCCTGCCCCATTGAAAAAGGTGGAAAAGCAATGGAGGATGACTTCCAACATCCACCTCCGGCCTCTATATGTATGCACACACATTTGCACACACACACATGTGCCCGCAACCATGTAGACATACACACATACACATACACACGCACATGCATGGAAAAGCAAGAAAGAAAAAGACACCACTGAGAAAGAAAGTGGGCTAGATAGCTTGAGAGATCTGCGGCTCCCCAGGACCTGCATCCTGACCCTTTTTTTCTTAAATATTTTTTATGTGCATAACTGTATGGCCTGTATGTATGTGAGTACACCATTTAGTGCAATATGCCCTGACCCTTTCCAGCACCCACCTTTTCTAGTGTTTGGAGTTCCCAGGTTTCTTTCACATGTGTGCTATTTTATTACATGTAGCCTGGGGAGGGTGGTGTCCAGTCTTCCCCTACGATTGGCTTCTTTTATGTGTTAATCTTGACGCAGCTTTCTCTCCATCCTAATCCCCTGTCACATTCTTAAACTGGCTGTCACCTCCTCTGAACACTCCAGGCCTCCAGGATGTGGCTGCTGCTTCTAAAGCTAAAAAGATGGCATGGCCTCTTCCCTGCCACTCCTCTGCCCTGCTTCCTGATAATCCCAAAGTGCTGGACCGCCCTCGCCTCCTTTACGTTCACTCGCCTATGCCTGCCTTCCTGTGTGCTAGCCTGTGTAATAGCTCTTAACAACTACACAGATATAGTTAAATGTCACCTCCACCAAGAAACTTGAGTGCCCCTGGCAGACGCACACCTCCCTCCATCCTTCCAAGCACCAGTGTGGTCACCTGTGGGATTATTCCTTACCCATGTAATGAACTTCGAGGTGACAGATGTGTGCCTGCTGTGAATTAATGCATGAATGAATCAATGAATCAATGTCCAGACTACATTACTGGACCCTTTGATTTCTCCAACTTCCTATGGATCCCTGTTGTAGCATGGGCACCCATGACAGTTGCCCAGGCTAAAGGAACAATGCAGCCTTAGCACTCAGGAGGACTGTCTGCAGGAGGGCAAGTGAGCCGGAGGATGTGGCCTGGCTGGGAAGCAGTGCAGAGTAAGCATCAAGATTAACATATGAAAGAAACCATTTGGCAGAAAAAATGGACACTCTTCCCCACCAGCCCTACTTGTAAGGGACAGAGCTAAAGAGATGTGAAAGCAGGTGGCCTATGTAAATGGCTCATCAAAAGTCAGGACTGTCCTGGCCCAGCACTATTGAGCCTTTGATCTTTCTTCAGCTCTGGCCCATGCCCAATCTCAGAATAGGTTTCTCCCTTAAAGAACTGTCTCTTCTGATACAGATGAGAGCAGAAGATGGAAACTGATGAGGCCGTGACAGGACCCTAAAGCAGCAGTTTCAAAATATCCCTGCTGGAGGCCAGAAATGCCAGAGGAGAGGGTTCTTGTTATTTCTTACCTTACCCTGGAAGCCATAAGTGAAGGCTGAAACTAAGAGAAGGCAACTGATACCTGTTGGGCGACTGACCAGCTCATCTCCCTCCCCATACTTCACCCCTTCCTCCCACGCCTCACCCCTCTACCCATGCCTCACCCCCACCCACGCCTCACCTGCTCCCCATGCCTCGCCCCTCTGCTCATGTCTCTCACCCTCTCTCTAAGCCCAGTTTCTTTCATACATCTTTTTTAAAGCCCCCAGATTAGCAGCTTGATGGTCCCATTTCCCAGACCCCGCTGGCTATCTAGGAGCTCTGCCCACCTTCTCCCTCTTAGGCTTCCACCTAAGAATCTATAATAAATCTCCCCCAACAATTCACCTTAGCCAAGGAACTTTTGGCAGCTGGTCACTGTTCGGTGAGAGAGAGAGCTGGTCTTCTTTAAGGGAGTGACTCTAGATAGCCTACCAGGCCCCAGTGGGATGAACTCACACCAAGGGACATCTGGGAACATAACTTGACTCAATAGGCCTTAACTCATATGACAGAACACATGAAATCTGGTGCGCTGGTTATGGGGCATGCAGGTAGGGGAAGGGGGTCTAAATATGATTAAGATGTATTATTTGAAATGCACCCAAATTCAATAAAAATATGTATTAAACAATTTACCCTCTGTGGTCTATGAATTTCATTCATGGAATTCGAGAGATAAAAATTCCAAAGTCACTGGCTTAGAGGAGCTTTGGTCACCTCACCGTCCAGTTTTCTGGGACCCTAGCCCCTCCCACCCCAAGAAGTTTATCAAAAGCCAAAAAAGGCTTATCAAACTCAAAGACACCCCAAAAATTTCCCATGTCATTATTATCAACATGTTGTCTAAATTTTTGTCTAGAGATACAAGAACCTAAATCCCAGCCTTCCTAGTCTATAACAGGGAGTCCTGGCTCAAGGACACAGGGGCACTCCTGTAGGAGTTGTGTAACCTGAGAATGAATGTCTGGCCTCCAGACTCCCCTGTGAAGAACAGCTAGGTACCTCTGCCAGCGGGACAGCCACTTAGCCTGCCACCTAGGGTAGATCACCAGCTTCACTGTGTCTCAATCTTCCTGTTTTCTAGATGACATCATTTTAGTGCCAACTCCAGGATGGCAGTGAGGATCAGAACCAAAACCCTGGCCATAGCGTGCTCTCCTGAGAAGGATGTCAAAGGACAGAAACACAACAGACTAGACTTCAAGTTCTCAGTTGGCCTTGTGATTCTATGGTGGAATAACATTTCATTCCATGAAAACTGACTGAGAGGCTGAATGACTCACTTAAGTGCTGACTATGCAAGAGAGAAGGCCTATGTTAAGGCCTCAGTATCCATGTAAAAGTGGGGCACAGTGGTGTGCACCTGTAATCCCAGTGTTGGGGAAGCAGAGACAAGAGGATCTCTCTGGCCACCCTAGCCTAAGTGAGCCCCGTGTTCAATGAGAGACCCTGTCTTGAAAAATAAGGTAGAAAGTGATTGAGGAAGCCAGTGGATGCCAACCTCTGACCTCCCCCACACAAGCACACCCATACCCACACACACCTGTACTCACACAACACACACACACACACACACACACACACACACACACACATACACGTGTGCTGAGGACCTAATCAGAACAGACCACCTGGCCTGCACAAGGCTGACTAGAACAGAAATAAGGAACAGGTGTTTATTTCAAAGTTGCTTTCTGTGTAACAGGTCGGGAAACAGAACACTAGGATGACCAACTGCTTAACTTCCTGTTACATTTCCTGTGAAAGTTGAAGCAGAAAGACTTGTTTATTCTATGAGTTGAAACTGGCCAGTTTGGGAAATTTGGCTGTTTTATCTCTAATTTTGATTTCCCCTGAATGTCAGATAATAAATTCGTTTTAGTGGTAATGCAGAGTTTTAGGGTAAGCAGGCCCCACCTGCCAAGCAAGCCTGATAGCTTGAGTTCTGGTCCCCAAAACCCACATAAAAGCCAGAAGCAATAGCACACACATCTGTTATCCCAGCATGTCTATGGGGAAGACAGAAAATGGTGATGGGGCAGTCTCTAGAAGTTTGTGGGCAGGCTAACCTAGCTTACACAGCAAAGAGTGACAAGAGAGACCCTATCTCAAATGAAGTGGAAGGTGAGGGTGTTCTCTGTTCTCTACACATGCACTAAGGCATGCTGTATTCTCACAGACGAATATGTACATACGTGCTGTGCTAGATAGCTTTAGCGTCAACTTGACACACCTGGGTTGAGGGAGCCTCAATTGAGGAATTGCTTTCATTGGACTGGCTGTGGCCATGTCTGTGAGGCATCTTCTTGATTGTTGTGTGATGTGGGAGGGCCCAGCGCACTGTGGATGGCGCCACCCCTGGGCAGGTGGGCCTGTGTTGCATAAGAAAGCAGGCTGAGCAGGAGCCAGGAGAGCAAGCCAGTAAGCAGCATTCCTCCATGGCCTGTGCTCCAGCTCCTGCCTCCAGGTTCCTGCCCTGA
>NW_008335195.1:1441609-1480259 GCF_000622305.1 Nannospalax galili
CCATGGCCTGTGCTCCAGCTCCTGTTTCCAGGTTCCTGCCCTGACTTCCTACCTTGGGCTCCCTCATGAACTGTGCCCTGGGATATGTAAGCTAAATAAACCCTTTCCTTCCCAAGTTGGTAGCGGTCAGAGTATTTTGTCACAGCAATGAAGAACAAACTAGGACATGTGCATACAATAATCATAGACACACACACACACACACACACACACACACGCAAATGGCTTGGTAATAGAGGAATATAATATTAGGCACACTCACTTTAAATAATCCCACCTTGTCTGTGACAGCATCTTGGAAACAGAACAAAGTTTTGTTTTCCTTACTGACACATAATACTTGTACATATTTATGAGGTACTATGGGTATTTCAATGCATGTATATAATATATGATAATCAGATCAGCATAATTAGCATTTACATCACCTCAAATATTTTTTTTTTATTTGAAACAAGGTATTATGTAGCCCAGTCTGGCCTTGAAGTCACTATCTCACTATGTAGCTGAGGTGGGCCATGGATTCCTGATTTCCTGCCTTCACCCTCCTAGTGCCAGGATTAGACGTATGTACCACCATGCCTGATTTAGGTATTCTGGAGATTGAACCCAGGGTTTCTGCAGTGCATGCCAGGCAAACACACTACCAACTGAGCTACCCCCAGACCCATTTGTCATTTTTGGGTTGGCAACATGAAATATCTCTCTTCCAGTGTATTTGAAATTTATAGTAAGTTATTAACTATAATCACCCTATAGCTTATATAACTTAGCCCTCCTAACTGTAATTTTGTGCCCATCAGCCAACCTCTCTCTTCCCCCACCTGTTCTCACCCCTTCTCAGTCTCTGGTCCCTGCAATTCTACTCTGCACCTCCATGAAATCAACTTTTCAGCTCTCACATGAGTGAAAGCATGTAGTGTTTGACTTTCTATTTGTTTTTGGCTTTGAGTGTTTTTGAGACAGGGTCTCCCTGCAGCCCATCTGATCCAGAACTTGCTACATAGACCAGGCTGACCTCAGTTTCACAGAGATCCACCTCCCCAGTCCTGGGATTAAAGGCATTCGTCATCACACCTAGCCTGTATGTGTCTCTCTGTATCTAGTTTATTTCACTTACGATAATGTCCTCCAGCCTTATACATATTTTTACAAATGACAGCATTTCCTCTTCTTTTTGAGACAAGGTCTCCCTCTAAGCTCCATTTGGCCTGGAACTCACTATGTAGACCAAATTGGCCTCAATCTCACAGAGATATGCCTGGCTCTGCCTCCCAAGTGCTAGAATTAAAGGTGTGCACTACTACACCTGGTCATTTCATTCTTTTTTGTGTGACCCAATATCATTCCAGTGTGTGTGCATGCAGATGCTTCCTTTTTCATCTTCATGTGCATGTGTGTGGTGTATATATGTGTATTCACGTGGGCACACATGTATGTGCTTGTGCATATGTTTGTACACGTCTGCACATGCAGAGGCCCAAGGTCAGTGTCAGGTGTCTTCCTCATTTGCTCTTCCATTTCATTCTTTGAAGCAGAGTCGGTCTCTCAATCAAAGAGCTCAGCATATGGCTAGTCTCACTAGTCAGTTTGCTGGAGAGACTTCCGGTCTCTGCCTTCTGTCGGAATCCCAGGTGTCAGGTTACACCCATCTTCCATTTCATTCTTTGAAGCAGAGTCGGTCTCTCAATCAAAGAGCTCAGCATATGGCTAATCTCACTAGTCAGTTTGCTGGAGAGACTTCCGGTCTCTGCCTTCTGTTGGAATCCCAGGTGTCAGGTTACACCCATCCAGTCCTCTCTCTCTCTACCCTCATAGTTGATTCTGGGATCTCCCACAGTTACAGGGAGAAACACTTTACCCTGAATCCATAAACAGACTCTCCACACGTCAAAAGCCTACAGCAGTGACACAGCACCCCACCTGCATAGTGGTATACCTCAACTAGATGTGCACCTTCCCTGGAATTCCCTCTCCCTTCCCCCCTTGCCACCCAGAGATCAGGGGCAGCCTGACTGTGGATCCTGCTATAAACCTGTAAGGCCTGTAAGAGGGGACCCTTACTCTCTGAGGCCTGTAAGAAGGGACCCTTATTCTTCCTTATGGGCCTGAACTCTCATCAGAGCCCCCACCACACTACTGTCTGTCTGCCCATGGTGTTAATAACTCTTCAAATAAACTTCTTGCCTAAAAGAATAGTCTGTCTCAGTGTCTTCCTTGAACCCCATGTCTGAGACCTTTTGCCTTCTGAGGGCAGAACTACAGGAAGGATGTGGGTTCTGGGAATCTGAACTCCAGTCCTCTTGCTTAATGGGTAAGTGCTTTAACTGCTGAGTCATGTCCCTTGCTTCCTATACATACACACACACACACACACACACACACACACACACACACACATCATTCATTCATGCATCTATAGACCAACGCTTAAGGTGATTCCATAACTAGACAAGAAAGTTGCTGGTCATTTCCTTATTCTCAGTCCAGCTCCTCCTAATGGTTATCCCACACCTACAAACAAGGACCAACCAGATCTCATCTTCAACTCTGTTTTAACACTGCTCCTGGCCCAGCCTGATCTGTATGGCATTCAAGGATAACCAAAACACAGCTCTCCCTAACCCCACAAATCCTCCCAGGCCACAACACAATAAAGGCAGACTAAGGGCAGCCAGGGGACTGTGAGACACAGCAGGCAGAGAGGAGCCCAAATCTGCCTGGAGGAGGTGTCTGATCTCCTTCACAAGAGCCCCACACATGCGCTAGCAATGACCTAGCTGGGAAGACTATTCCAGGCTAAAACAGCAGAGGCCAACCCCAGAGTTTTGCTAAAGCCTGGTCAAGTCTAGTTACACCAAGTGTGTCTAAAGAAACTTAGCAAATTGTGGGAAGGAGGGACAATGACAGAGAGATAGGCAGGCCACCGAAGAGCCTTTGGAGTTAGGATTAATTTGGGGATCTGTAGGAAGCCTCTGAAGAATTTTAAGGACATCAGGTTTGAGCTCCCAGAACAGTAAATAGGTTTAGAATTACATATGTCTTACATGATCACTGAGGAGACCAAAGCCCAGAAAGAGCAGGAACTTACTGAGGGCACAGGGGAAGAAGATGGACCTAATACCCAGGTTTCCTGTCTCCAGTATAGCTCTCCTGGCAAACACCTGTGCCCCTACTTTTGGCTCTCATACTTAATGAATCACCAAGAAATTAGAATTTCTCCAGGAATCTCAGGTTAGGAGAAAGAAGGGGCTGAAATCTGGTGTCAGCTATCAGGGGAACTTGTCTCCTGGAAAGAGATTTCATACAGTTCTGACAACCTGTCAGACCACCTCAAAGGAGAAAGTGGAGGCCAGACAATCAGGGATGATTGGCAAGACCACACCTTGACCAGGACTACTTAGCTATGTCGTCTACCTAAACCTCATATCAGGAGCCTTATGGACTTGAGGGAGTCACCAGACCTCTTTGTTTGTTCCCCTTCCCAATATGGCTACATTGAATAAATCTCCTTTCTCTGTTTCTCACTATCACTGTCTGTCTCATTGCCCTATTGAGGACAGGTGGCCAAGCCTGGCTTGTTAGAACTGCCAGGGCCCAGGCTCTGACTTCTTTAACAGCTCTGAAATCATCATCTTAACATTGTTTGTTGACAGGAGCCATCCCAATGTAACAGGCATGGATCTCAGTCCCTGGGCACTCATCAGAATGCGCCAGGGGCACCTGCTGATCTATCTAGGTCCTTGTGTGCCAGGACAAAGAATTAGACCAGAGACACATAATGAGAAACAGAAATACAGATAGTTTATTATGAAAGGAAAAGCACTCCTGAGAGTGGGCATGGACTAGTAAGCTGAGGAAAGAGTCCTGAGCCCCCAGGGCAAGATCCTTGATAGGTCATTTACTTAGACCCTGCCTCACCCGTGTCTGTATGATACAGGCTTTTCTCCAGCATGCTCTGTTCTTTAGATGCAGCCCAGTTTAGGAAGGACTTCCAGTGTTTCTCTGCCAACTGGCCTCCTTCATGATAACCTTTTTATTGACAGGGTTTCCCTACTCCCAGCCCACCTAGACATCACTATGTGGACCAGGCTGGTCTACATCTCACAGACATTTACCTGCCTCTGCCTCCCGAAGGTTGGGATTAAGGCACATGCCACCACTCCCAATGTTTTTCATATTAATCTTGATGGAACTTTTTTAGTCTCTACTGTACAGCCATGCCACCTTGTCCAGTCTCTCCCACTGTGCTGTTCCAGCTCCTGTTCCATGAACGTAACTGCTTAGCAATATTCACTTTAAGGCCTTGCCCAAGTATGTGCCACTTCCTCCCATTAGCCCTCTGAACTCTGAAGCACTCAATACACAAGTCATCCAGGCAGTTTGAACAAGACAAACATTTAGATACTTTTATTCCCAAATTCTGTTCTTTTCACTTGGAGTCCCTTGGAATTTGAGACTTGGCTCTGGCAGGGTAGATATTTTAACTGCCTTGACTATGGAGAAAATCCACCATAGACTTTAGTCATTTGAGAGTTTGGCAAATGGGGGGGTACCCATAGGTTATAGTTAGGAAACTGACCACTTCCTTAAAATCTATAACTACCATATTCCCTCAATATGAAATAATTCAACCCTTATGAAGAAATTGAATTTGTAATATAAAAGCCTCCCCCTCCTCCCAAAACAGGAATCAAGCACAATCTCACTCCATTCTGGAAATCATTTTTCATTCAAGAAAACTTCTCCAGTTTTGAATATTTATTTTATTTTTTAATTGTGTGTGTGTGTGTGTGTGTGTGTGTGTGTGTGTGTAGGAAGGTGCCTGCACAGATTCCCTGGAGCTGCAGTTACAGGCAGTTGTAAGGTACCTGACATAGGTAGGAACTGGTCTCAGATCCTCTGCATGGGTAGTAACTGCTTTGAACCACAGAGCCATCCTCCAGCCCCTCTTTTACATTTTTTTAATTCTCTGAAATGGTCCTCCCAAAACCTGTGTCTTGTGAATGTAAACTGAAGTTCCCAGAAAAAAATAAAGGCTACACTTGTTTTCAAAAGATTCTATAAAGCCAAATGACTGGTTAGGAAGCCAAACGGCTTCATGACTGTGAAGAGTCATAATGTCACTAACCAGAGCCAAATTATTATGATCTATTTTTAGTCTCTTTAAAAGCTATACACTGCCCACCCCTCTATCTGATCTATTGTGACCATCAAAACCTTTAACATGGCCAAGCATGGTGGTGCACACCTATAATCCCAGCACAGGAAAGGTAGAGGCAGGAGGATCAGGTGTTGAAGGCCAGCCTGGGCAACATGAGACATTGTCTCAAGGCAAAAACAAATAAAAGAAAGCTTTTAAAATGAACTAGGATGGACATAGTGGCACATATCTATAATCTCTTCATGTGAGAGGCCAAGGCAGGAGGATCAGAGGTTTATTATCCTCTTATGAAGGTCTATGGTTTTTAAACTAATTTTAAAATATAGGTTTTTTTTTTTTTTTAAAAAAAGAGGAGTTTAAATGGAGGAACCCTGCATAGATGGATAATGCTGCTCCCAAAAGCCATAGGGTGATTAAACCAAAATACCAGAGCCTAGCATGGGATACTTCCCTATTAGTTGTTAGTCAGGGACATGCCAAAGACCTGCAAAACAACTGTCATTGTCACTGCCCTTGGTTGCCCACCAAAACTAGATGGTAAGTCCCTATTGCTGAAAACATCACACACTTTCATTGCAGGACATAGAGAAATCAAGCTGGAACTGATCTGGAAGCTTCTTCCTATTTGCTAGCTTTTATAATGCCAGAGGGTAATGTGTACACCACTGGAGGAGAAAACCCACCAAGTCTTCCCAGCAGTGGACGCTTCATGCTACAGGGTTGACCTGCCAGATGTGCCTACTGGTTGGCATGGGATTAGCCAACAACTTTCTGACTGGATCTGAGGCCCACTCCACAAGATTTAATTCATGTCTGGTACTCTAAACCTAGTCAGAAGGCTGTGGCTGAAGAGGTCATAGGCCCTGGAAGGGAACCTACTACTGTTTTGCAAAGGAGTCATGTTATCAAACTACCTCCTAAATATTTATACTTGAATACTTGTTTATGGGGCTGGAGAGATGGCTGCAATTGCAGAGGGCAGGGGCTTAGTTCCCACCACCTACATGGTGCCTAACAAGCATTAGTAACTCCAGTTCCAGATGGGAGAGGAGCTCAGATCATACCACTAGCTGAGGCAGTGGTGGTAGTTAATGGCTGCTGGGTGAGGGAGAGTCATTTTTCTTCAGTGTAGCCACTGTTTAGTTGCCCTTGCTCCAGCAAATAACCCCACGCCCATGCTCATGCAGGCAACCCTCATTAAACTCAGTGGTTATTAAAAAAGAAGCTGTCATCCTCAGTTCTAAAACAAGTTCAAAGCCAGCTTAGGACCTTGTCTCAACAACAACAACAGCAATAACAAAGCCTTTGAAATGTATTCTTAGCAGACCACTAGCTTCCAACAACCCAAAAGCAAAGAATGTTGTCACCTAGAATCTGAGGTCTCTGCAGATGTTTCCCTGCTTAGTTGTAACACCTACAAATTTCCCATGATACATTGATAAAGGCCTTGATTTATGACTTTTGGTGTTCTTTAACTAATAAAATGTCATGTGGGCTAAAGACATGGCTCAGTGGTTAAGCGCACTTGCTGGTCTTACAGAGGACCTGGGTTCTGTTCCCAGCACCCACATGATGGCTCACAGTTCCAGGGTATCTGATGCCTTCTTCTGGTCTCTGCAGGCAGGCACCGAAGAACCAGGCATGCACACATATACATAAATAAAAATAAATAAATAATTTTTAAAATTTTTAAATGTCATGTAACCACTTCCACAGTGGAATACATCTTTCACAATAACCTGAATCCATGTTTCAGGGCCAGCCTCACTCATCTTTGGCTCAAAAATATGGTTGCCAGGGCACACCATTTTGTCAAGCTTCTCCTTTTTGACTGAACTGTGATGGTCCCTATAACCTCAGTAATCTGGTTTCCATAACTAAAGTAATTTGCTTCTCTAAGATTCTTGCCTTCCTTGCCCCATGGATCCTAAGTGATGTCCAGCCAGGAACAATATTTATGGCTCACCTGGCATTCTTTTAAAAAAAATAATAATTATTTATGTATATGAGTGTATTACCTGCATGTATGTGAATACACCTGTGTCATGCAATGCCTGTGAAGGTCAGAAGAGGGCATCGGATTCTCTGGGACTGGAGTTGTTAGCTACCATGTGGGTGCTGGGAATAAAACCCAGGTCCTCTGCAAAAGCAGCCAGTGTGCTTAACCTCTGAGCCATCTCTCCAGGCCCAACCTGACATTCTTTAACTGACTACTCACTGGTTACACCAGCAATGACCAACTGCAAGTCAAAAGGAAAATTTTCAATCTCCTTCCGCTTCCTCTGAACTGTGTAAGAAGGGAACCCCTATCTGCCATGTGGGCCTGATCTTTCCTCAGAGTCCCCACTGTGCTGTTGTATCTGTGTGTCTGTGGTAATAACTCCTTTAATAAATCTCCTACCCAAACAGCGATCCACCTCAGCAATCCCTTTAACTCCAAACTTGAAAACTTAGAATGAACTATCACTTACTCATTTTGAGGTGAGAGCTGTTTTGCATTGATATACATGACCTTTTGACTCTTGTAACAACTGTGCACGTAAGGGAGGTCGCTCTGTCAGAGGAGAATAAAGAGGCCCGGAGATGTTGAGGAATATGTGGCTTTTACATGGGGTCTCCTGCCTCCGCACCTTGTGTATTGTCTGGTGAACCAAGCCCTATCTCCTCAGTGTCTTCCTTAGTGGCTTGCCCTTGGTAAGAGCAGCTTTCTCTGAATGGGCAAATGGCTGGCTGGCATTCTAGATCAGTTGTTACAGGTATTGGGGCTCCAACTGCCATAGACAACAAAAGCAAAGCTCAATGAAATTAAGCATTGCATCTCTACCTCCTAAATCCTTCTGGGTCACAAGGGCAAAGGAGAGAATCATTAGCTTGATCTAACCCTCCCTTCTGATCAGCGTCATTAGCATGCTGATGACCCTTTCTTTACACTAGAGCAGGATCCTTATGAGTTCGCTTTTTGCCATGAATCTGAGCTGGCTTTCTATTAACAAGGAAATGATGCCCTGACAGATGCTCTGCACCCAGCAAACCTGGAACTAGGGCCCTTCCAGATCTAAGGAACACACACACACACAAACACACACACACACACACACACACACACACACACATGCACACACACGGAAATCACATTGCTGACCTATAGAGAGATGCACGGTCCAGCCAACCTTTTTTCTCTTTTTGCTTCTGTTAAGTATAAAAAGAGAACAAAGAGCTGAGAAAATAGCTCAGTAAGGCTTTTGTCTTTGCAAGCATGGGACCAGAACCCATAGGTAAGAAAAAAACACATCAGGGTGTGGTGGCACACACTTGTAGGCCCAGTGGTGGTGGGAGTGGAGACAGGTGGATTGCTGGTGCTCATTGACCAGCGAGCCTAGCCTGTTTGGTGACTTGGAGCCAATGAGAGACAAAACAAAACAGAAATAAGGTGGATGTGGCATCTGAGGAATGATACCTGAGGTTGTCTTGTGGAGACACACATAATGCATGCACACACATATGTGCACACACATGTAAACACGTGTACACATGTGAATGAACTCTGGCATCGCTTCAAAGCCTAAAGGAGAGGAAAACTGGAATTCTTATGTTCCTACATGTGGGGCTCATCTACATGCTTGGAGCCAGCAGGGCAGGTCTGTAGCTCCTGAGACACAGTAGGTACTTTACATACATTTACAACATGGAATTGGGTTAAATTACAAATATAGTAGCATACCATAAGGAAGCCAGGAAGATGTCAGGAGCAAGTGAGCATGCAGATGGGAACAGGAAGCCTACAGTGTAGACCTGGAGTGGGTATAGGCCAGTCCCAGAAAAGGGCAGCAGATGCAGAGAACGTAGAGCCTGAAAGAATGGTCCATCCAAGCACAAGCAATGACTACAAAGTTTCTCTCTCCTTCCTGGCCTCTAAGTGCGCATAAAAAAATTCCCCTGAAGGTCAGAAGATGGTGTTAGATCCCCTGGAACTGGAGCTAAAGATGGTTGTTAACCACCATGTGGGTTCTGGGAATTGAACCTGGGTCCTCTGCAAGAGCAGTTAGTGCTCTTAACTACTGACCATTGCACGACACAGGTGCACTTGCACACATGCAGGCAATACACTCATACACATACAATAAAAATAATAAATAAAATTTCTTTTTCAAATTCCCCTGAAAATATGAAACATGAGCCTGAAACTCATGATTTCAGATTTGAAAAATCACATTCCCTACACAATGTAGCAGGCTAAGAAATTAACATTTAAAAAAATTAAGTGACGGCAGTTACTTCCCTAGGTCAGCTGGCAAACACGAAAATTAATCTGAATGGACATGACATCATTTAAGCCCCCAAAGGAGTCTCAAAGCCACTATGAAGACCATCTCGCAATGGAAAATTACAAAACACACAATAAAGACCACACTATGTGGTAGGAATAGCAAATACCACAAAGTATTAACCCAAGAGGAGCAGACTATAAGATAATCTGACAGTGGTTACAGATATTTGACTAAAATTATCAGACACAAAAGAATTCAAGCCACTGTTTAGATGTTCTTGCTTCTTGCTGTTTGTGTTTTTATAGTAGATGGAGTCCCACTGAAATGGGCCAACAGCCCATGGAATACAGATGATGCAGAGACCAGAAAGTGCAGTGCCTTGCCACAATGGGAGGAAGATCATTCCACACCCATCACCCCCTCCAAGGCTCAGGGACTTTTGCTGAAGAAGTTGGCAGAAAGAATGTAAGAGCCAGAGAAAGGGGTGGAGTGTTAACTGGAAGTGTCCTCCAACCGTTATGCTGGCAAACTATAGTCACACCTCCTTCCCATGCTCATCAAGGAGTTGAGGGGGTGTCAGTTACACCTCCCACCCAATCAGTCAACCTTAGCTGCAAGTGGGGGAGGGGCTAAGGATATATAAACCCAGAAAGTCATGAGGCACCTCTCTCACCATTATGTGCAGCTGTCGGGAAGTCACAGCATCTGTATTTGAGTGTGGACTTTCCAGTGCAGCCATAAACGGGGGGTAGGGGGCACCCTTCTGCAAATAAACCTCTATGCTGTGCTCTGTCAGCAAGCCCAATAAACTAGTTAGGATTTCAAAAAAATAAACAAAAAACAAAAAAGTAGAGCTGATGGAAACCTTCATTATTCCACCAAAGTTGACCCAAATCCTTTGGTCTTTGATTTTTTTTTTGGTCTTTTTGAGACAAGGTCTTCCTTTGGCCCCAGCTGGCCTGGAGCTCACTGAGTGGACCAGGCTGGCCTCGAACTCAGATATATGCCAGGCTCTGCCTCCCAAGGTCTGGGATTGAGGACATGTGCCACTATGCCCAGCTTTGGTCTTTGATTTCTTATCCCTACTTTTCCATCCCTAAACTTCATTGTATATATATTTTTATACAACCTGCTTCAAGTTATTTTTGGAAAAGTGTATTAAAAGTTGCCTCTCTTTGAAATAATAAAAATATTCTTTAAAAAAAAAAAGAATTCAAAAAAAAAAAAAAGGTATTTACAGCATTTCCAAGTCACATTGCACTTAGGCCTGAATAAAGAAACAGCCTGCGTGTCAGCACTAGTTCACCGCCAAGAGTAGACCGGAACTCTGATAGCCTGTTCCTTCAGATGTCTCATGGAACCATGCTCTCGGCCAGCTTTCACTCCTACTTTTATAGAAACAGCATCTCCAGCATCAACTGGGGAAGCAGAAGGCAGGATTCACCCTTATCTGTCAGAGAATCTTCCCTGTGATCCCCAGGTCTAGACGATTAACACACAATTCTAGACAAACATCTCAGTTTTTCTCATTACTTTCAATAAAATAATCATGCTACATTTGGTACTTTGATATGTCAGTCAAGCACACCCACGTTCATTCATCATCTTGGATAGAAGGCAAAGTGGGATTAAGGTCAGGTACCCAGGTCTCAAGAACAACACATGGCTCAGTGAGCTTGTTTACATTATAAACTAACTTTTTTGGTTGCAAGGTTAGATAAAAGTCATTAGTCCAGATTATGTCCATAGGATAAAAGTTATTCCCAAAGGTATTTTATTCTGTGAGTATGGTATTTTGCCTGCATGATGTAAGTGCACCACCACATGTATGACTTCAGAGGTCAGCAACAAGACATTGGATCTCCTGGAACTAGAGTTACAGATGGTTGTGAGCCACCATGTTGGTGCTGGGAACCAAATCCGGGTCTTCTGCAAAAGTAACACATGCTCTTAACCACCGATTCATCTCTCCAGCCCCTCAAAAGGTATTTTGTAATTTTTATTTTTATTTTTGTTATGTATGTGTGTCTGTGTATGTGTATGACACCTGAGTGCGGGTGCCCTTGGAGGCTGGAACAGGACATCCTATTCCCTGGAGCTAGAGTTACAGGCACTTGTTACAGAGCGTGAGAGCCAAACCTGAGTCCTCTGTAAAAGTAAAAAGTGTTCTTAATGGCTGAGCCATCTCTCCAGTCCCCACCTGTACCAAAAAGGCATTTTTGAAATGAATACATGAACTTGAAAAAAAAATACAAATATGATTTCACTAAATAATAAGCAGTTGCACAGGCCTGTAATCTCAACACTTGGAAGGCTGAGGCAGAAGGACTGTGACTTTTGTCATCAATCAGCAGCTGGATGAAGTTTCTTTTGCTCTAAGCAACTAGAAATTGTGGATAGAAAAGGAAAAACTATTTTTGCTTTAAAATTTTTCATATGCATGCAAGCATGTGCACATGTGTTTCTGTGTGCATGGAGGTGCATGTGAGTGTATGTATGTGGTAGGCAGAGGACAACCTTGGTTGTTATCCTCAGGAACTGTCTACCTCCTTTGAGACAGGGTCTCTCACCAATTAGGTTAGATTGACTAGCCAGCAAGATCCAAGATCCTCCTGTCTCCACATCTGCAGTGCTGGGATCACAAGCATGTGCCGCCATTCCTGGCTTTCTTACATGGGTCTGGGGAATCTATTCAGGCTCTCATGGTTTGGAAGGCAAGCATTTTACCAAATGAGCCATCTCCCGGCCCACAGAAGTGCTATAAGTGCTTCTCTCTGCCATATTAGTTTCCCTCACTGTTTGGCAGCTGTAAGCAGGTAGGAGCAGGAGCAAATGGCTCCCTCCAGGGTGGCAGTCCCAGCGCAGGCCTTTTCAGCAGCCAGTGTTGCAGCTCTCAGTCTGGGGCCTGAGACCTTGGCACTGAAGGCTTGTCAGATCTCTAGCAAACAGGGCCTGAAGGTTCTCTTCTCTGACTTCCTATTTATCACTCTTTTAAATTTTTTTAATTGATTCACTTTTATTTTATGTATATGAATGTATTACCTACATGTATTTAAGTGCACACATGCATGCAGTGCCCTTGGAGGCCAGAAGAGAGCATCAGATCTCCTGGAACTGGTGTTACAGATGGTTGTCAGCTGCCATGTGGGTGTTGGGAACTGAACCTGGGTCCTCTGCAAGACCAGCCACTGCTCTTAACTGCTGAGTCAACTCTCTAATCCCCTTTTTTATCTTTCTTTACTCTCCTCCCACCCACACCCCTCTGGCTCTCTCTCCTGCTGGGCAGTTCAGGAGCCAGGAATCTCAGACACCTGGGAACTGCAGAGCTCAGGAGCCAGGCACTATGAGGATAGCTCAGGTACAGGGTACCTACTGATACAACACCTTGTCACCATTACTGCTGTGAGGCAGCTGGCTGCCTTGCTGCTTTTAAAGCTTGACCTGCCAACTGCTCATCCAAGGCTGCTCTTGCTGGCTCAGCCCATGCGACAGAAAGGAAGCAAGAAAAGACCATTGGAGAAAAGTTGTTTCTTGGGCCTAATGCTGCAGTGCCAGGGGAGGAATGTTTGAACCAATCATAACCATCCATTTGAACCAATGACTGCTTTTTTTTTTTTTTAGGACCAATCACAGTCATTCTTTTGGGCCAATCACAGCTTTACCTCTTAGCACTAATCCCCATCATTGAGCTTAGTGTTTTCAAGCAATCAGGACTTTGCCTTTTAGTACCAGTCATAATAAATCCTCTGCTAGTCCACCAGGGAGAGTGCTCCCCCTCTGGCCAAGGTGGAAATGGTTATAGGGTCACCTAGAATTCACAGAGACTTGTAATAGCAGAAATTCTGGTATCTGTTCGAAACATCCTGTCGGGGGCTGTGCCTTCAGGAACCAGGACAACCAGCTGCAATCTTTGGGTAGTTGATTCAAGGCATCAGTGAAATGTTCAAGATGGCTGCTGATGGCCTAGGAGTAATTTGGTTGGCAATTAGACTGATAGTCCTTTTGCTCAAGGCAGCCTAGAGAGCAAGAGTGTCCAACAGCTGCTGATTAAGGAGTCAGATTCCCATTTCAGGGAAAGCAGTCATCAAAAGGACTATTTGCAGTATACGCTTAAAGAACTGATCATTAACACTAGTAGTGATTTAAACAGATTTTCGTTTTTCAGACAAACCTTCATGTAGTCTAGCTTTCCCTAGAATTTGCTGTGCAATTGAGCATGACCTTGAACTTCTGACCCATCTGTCTGCATTTCCTGAATGCTGCGATTACAGGCATGTACTGCCATACCCTGTGTATGTGGTGCTCGGGATCAAACTCAGGAATAAAATCTGAGTTCCAAGAACCAAATAGATATCACACAAAGAACACACAAAGAGAAAAGAACTTGGCAAGGCAGCTTTTACTTTTGCAAAAGGATATGTTCCTCATTATGGTAACAAGCAAGCCCACTAAGCAGGAAATTTGATAAGGTTTTATCATAACACAAGAGTACTGCGTATTTTCTCTATTGACTGGGGTCACACCTCAGTCTTTCAAAGTTAGCTAGTTTTAAAATAGGTTCAAAAGAAATGAAAGAAAGGAAGAAAGAGTAAAGGAAGGGGTCAGCTACTTTGGCCATCAAGTTCTGGGAATACAGCAGGGCCTCTGCATAAACAAAGCTTGCAAGATGGGGGAGATTACAATAGCATCTTAAAGGTTACATTCCTGTGATCATTCTTTTGCTAGAAAAGATTTGAATTTTAGGGGCTGGAGAGATGGCTCAGCAGTTAAGAACACTGGTTGTTCTTGCAGAAGACCCAGGTTCGAATCCCAGCACCCACATGGCAGCTAACAACTGTCTGTAACTCCAGGTCCAGGGGATCCAACAGCCTCTTCTGTCCTCCACAGGCATTGTACAACATGGGTACACTTACCTACTGTATTAGTCACTTTTCTGTTGCTGTGATAGAAACACTGACCAAAGCAATTTGCAGAAGGAAGAGTTTATTTGAGCTTACATTTCCAGGGGAATTACAGTCTGTCATGGAGGGGAGGCATGGTGGCTGGAGGTGGCTGGAGGTGGCTGGAGCAGGAGCAACAGAAGCTAAGCTCTCACATCATCACACAGGCACAGGAAGCACGAGAGCAACTGGCTATCTGGTAAGGTTTAAGAACTCTCTAAGCCCACCCCCAGTGACAAGCTTCCTCCAGGACAGCCACACCTTCTAAAACCTCCCAAAAGAGCACCACCATCTGAGAACAAAATGTCCAAACACTTGGAGCCTATGGGGGACATTTTCATTCAAACCACCACACCTACATTCAGGCAACACATGCATAGAGATGGCTCGGTGGTTAAAAACACTGGTTGTTCTTGCAGAAGACCCGGGTTTGAATCCCAGCACCCATATGGCAGCTAACAACATTCTGTAACTCCAGTCCCAGGGGATCCGCCAGCCTCTTCTGACCTCGGAGGGCACTGCATGACACGAGTGCACTTACTTACATGCAGGCAATACACACATAACACATAAAATAAAAGTAATAAATTTTTCTAAGTTTTAAAAAAAATTTTGAATTCTTTGTAATTATTTCCCTCAATTCTCCCCTCTTTATTGTAGCATGGAACTCTTTTTTACAAGTAGTAGCAACAGTCTTTGGATTTCCTTGTCTATTTAATAAGAGCAGATTGTTGTTATGGTAAGGAATGGGATTGTTTAGTCAATGCTGTTTCTGAAAGTCTCTGAACTAAACTTTGAAGATGGAATTATGCAATACCCTACCAGAATCATCATTCCGCCTATTACAGTCAAGGATGTTAAAATTGAGGTCATTATTCCCTTCCATTTGCCAAACCACTGTTCCATTAGCTTAGTAAAGGGGTCATCTATTCCTGAATTTTCTGCTAGTTCATTAGCGAGGGCACTGAGACCTTGGAGAGCTCTGGTAATGGTCCCATCTGGAGCTGTGTTATTAGAGCTGAAGCTGCAACATTGTCCTCCCAACATCACACAGAAGCCACCTATTTCAGCCAAAGTCAAGACTAACACGAACTTATTCTCCCAAGTTGTTTTGCTGGTGGTGCTGAATGGGGATGTGGGATGTGTCAATCAGGGTACCTCTCCAGGGGCCTTATTTAAAAGACCCCAAAAGTACATCAATGGCTGTATGTATATAACTGCCCCATGTAGAGAGGAAAGAAAATCCTTGACTGATGTCTGGAAAGAGATGTGAGGGATAAGAAAAGGCAAGAGTTATTAGCATTACAAGACCTAGGCAGGGAACCAGGAGAAGTCAGAATATAGGATATTTTTTAAATGCCCAAATCAAAGTCCATTTGGATTTCTTGATGGACCCACAAGAGCATCCATTCACTGGGCTCCTCATCATTTTTCTTCTGACCTCCAAGGCTGGACTTAATAGTGATGAACTCAGGATGTTTTCAAGTTCTTTGATAGCTATTAGAGTGTCTAAAATCACAGTGTGAGGTCCCTCCCAGATGGCTTCTGTAGAGGAAGTGAGAGAAGAAATTTAACCATAATTTTATTTTTAGGTTAAAACAGTAGCCTGTCTCTCTTGGCTGAGGGCAGGCATTTGCTTCAGGTAGGTGCTACAGTGTTCAGTTGAGCTAAGGTCTGAAGTCCTATCTGGGCAACAGTTTCTTTATTAAGAAAATCATTAGTTATAAATAATTGTCTAAATGAAATCTCATATGAACTTCAGCCTAATGTCTGTGAAACGTGATTTTTTTAGACTATTAAAGAAACATAACAATTATTTTAGTCTTTTGTTATATTTTCCTATTAGGTGTCTAAGATCATGTATGTGGCCAAAATTAACCACTTTCTTTTTTAAGTGTCAAAATCAGTTGAGGATCTGGGGTCACTTGGGCTTGGAGAGGTCTGTGGCTCCTCTAGCCTTTCTTTCACCAGTTGTTGTATTATGTGAGAATAAGTTGAGGGCTTTGCTTGACTGTGGCTTTACTTGGAAGACTAAGGAAAATCTTTTTTGCCTGTGTTGACCGTCTTCTTTGTAGACTAGGCACTGTTTAGAGTCTACCATGGGGTCTCCATGGCCTTCCTTAATGAAAGTACAAATAACTCACTACAGGACATTTTGAGACATGCTGCAAGTTCCCAAGGACCTACTTGACCTTGGAAGGCAATGGGAAAACCATTGTTCTTTTAAGTCCCTTTGACCATATTAGTAAAGGCCTTCAAGTATGATTATTGAGCACTCAGAAGGTCAGTTACAGCAACCTAATACTTATGACTTCGGGGTAGCATATAGCTACCGGCTGAGCAAAAACCAAATACTTTTAAATAAGCCTTGATTAGTCATATATTTTGCTCTTTAAGCCAGCCCTTGCAATCACAACCAAGAGTAGCTCAATAATAACTCAATAGATTTAAGTGAAGGTTTGACTGAGTTTTGACCTTAGAAATTTTTCAATTTCATTTATCATCTCTAAGTCTCATCTGTTACACACCTTTAAAAACCTACTCATAACTTACTTTATAACTCACATAAGTTTTCCAGCCTTTTTTCCATTTTAGAAACATTCAGTCATTTTAATCTTCATACATAATTCTTCTTGACTAAATTTTTTGAATCTTATTTATTTTATGTGTAAAAGTGTTTTGCTTGCGTGTATGTAAGTGTACCACATGTGTGTAGTGCCCATGGGAGCTGGAAGAATGAGTCAGATCATCTGGAACTGGAGTTTCAGATGGTTGATAGCTACCATGTGGGTGCTAGGAACTAAATCCAGTTCCTCTGCAAGAGGAGCCAGTGCTCTTAACTGCTGAGCCATCTCTCCAGCCCCAATATTTTCATTTTTACATCCTTCTAACATTTTTCTTTTATTTACTGGTTTTCTTTCTTAATACCATGAGACATAGTAACATTAATAAATAAATATACCACCTATTGTGAGGATTTTCTCCTTAAGAGGACTAAGCAATATCTACTCCCTCCTCAAAAGGTCCCAATGACAAACCAAAACAAGGTTGAATACAAAGTACATACATAGGATAATGTAATAAATATTCTGTGAACACAGTGTTAAACCATGAGACTTTGTAAGTTTCCAGGTAACAAAAGTCAGTCAAAAAACTTTTTTTGATTTATGCAATACAGAGAGTAATCTACCACAATTATGCTTTGGGTTTTGAATGAGTATAAGCAGCAGACAGAGAGAAGCAGAGGATACATAGCAAAACATCATCAAACTGATGTTTGCAACATCCAACCAATCAACTAAAAATATTCTATTAAAGGCAGAGTTACTACTGTGGGATTGTTTTAAGGCAGAGAGTCTTCTCTTTCCTCTCTATGGATTGTCAACAGTACCTGTAATCTAGAAACTCTAGAGCTATCAGAATGCTTTTTTTTCTTTAGCCTGTCTATGTCACTGGAACTGGAAAGTGAAACAAAAGCAGGGGTTCACAGAACTTGATGGGGCTCAAACAAAGCAGACAATAAGCATGGAGCAAAGGAGGCTCGAGGAGGGAAAGAATATTTTATCTTCATTGGAGAAAAACAGGCTTGGAGACACCAGGCAGAAAGAACCCAGTGGAGTCTGCATTTCCAGCCTCCAACCCAGGCAGGACGCTCCTTCTTCACCTCTACCTGTTGCAGGTGCAGGTTAGCAACAGCTTATCTAGCACCTGCCAATCTATCCTTTGGGTCAGGGCTGGGATTTGTGTTTGCCCAAGGCTCAGTCATGGGCTACTGCAAATTCACATGAGGTCTAGCCATCTCAAAGTACCAGCTCCCTTTGGTAGCTAGCCAGTGTTGGAAGCACATGGAAGGGGAAACTCCTAATCCCCTTAAGAGACTAGGAAATATTGTGCAAAACAAAGTGTCAAATCCAAAGCCCACCAACAAGGTCTGGTATTGCATCCTTAGTCAGACATAAAAATGTGTTGTTTTTATCATATGGTAATAAAGACCCTCTTAAAACCTCCTCTGAGTCTCCCATTTCTGTGATCCAATTAGCTATCCTGGAAGGTAAAACCAAAAAGAGAAAACTTGGGAGAAGATAATTGGGACATGTCACTGAAGCTTGTGGTAGGAAAGTCCTGTGGTGTGGAAATCCCCTGAGGGCTCACTTGTACTAAGAAGTTGCATGAATGCCATCATTTTGGTTTACACCATGTGACTGCATTAACCAAGAGGGCAGCAAAGTTGTACAGTCATTGCCATTTTGATGATGTCACTGACCAAGATAGCCACCAACTCATGTGACTTTCTCCATATTTATAATGACATTAGCCAAGGTAGTGGCCAGGTCACATGGTTGCATTCATCTTGATGATGTCACCAACCAAGGCCACATGGTTACTTTCTGCCTTTGGTGAGCTCAGCTCCACAATAAAGTGAAGCCCATCCCCCACCAGAGCATGAGTCCCTGCAGGATCCACGAATCTCACAGATTAAATGTGGATAGCCACCCTGTTTTCATTAACAAAGCATCTGAGTTAGGTTAGCATGGATATAGAAGACAGTAAATGTGGTGTAGGTGGGCAGGCCCAAAAAAGCAAAGCAGAGAAACAGAAAAGGGAATCCATGTCTTCCCACCAATTGTAGCTGTGAATGCCAAGAAACCTCACTGGATTTTTTTCTCTTTGGTTCCTAGGTACAAGCTATTGCTGAAAAGGGAATCCATGAAGGAAGCAGAAGGAATGGGGATGTGTGCCCAATGCCTGTAGGTGGCACTGTTGCTCTGGGAGCACATGGGAAACTGGGAAGGAGAGTGTGACCTTGGTGCCATTTTTTTTCCCACCTGAATATTCTTGTTCCTAAATAACCAGTGCAGTCATCCTAATCATTATCCTTTCTTCTCCAGAGTTTGGTCCGGATATAAAGCTCAGGCCCTAAGAATGGCTCTAACTGATCTACCACCTCAGAGGGATCATCTAGTAAAGATTTAAGTTCTCTTTTGAGATTTTTTTTAAATAAATAATTTATTGAGAATTTCATACATGCATATAAGGTGTTTTGATCAAATCCATGCTTACTCCCTCCCCTCTAACTCCTCCCATATCTCCCCGTCACTTTTTTTCTGATAACTTCATGTACTCCTTCTTATTTGATTTATTTATTTATTTATTTATTTATTTATTTATTATTTATTTATTTTTATGGGGCTTTTGGCTACTCTAACAGTCCCCCCTCTGAAGAGGTAACCCTACAATCTTTTAAGAATTAGATACAAGTTACCAAATACTTTCAACATTTTTGGCCTTTGAAACAAGGTATGTTGCTAACAGGCCCAAGGACATTTTGACTTTTAGCCAAGAAACTGGCTACTTTTCTTTGGGGTCTTTTTACCCTAACTGCCTAGCCAATTCTTACCTTCTATTCTTATCATGCCATCCTCTAAAGGGGTTACCCAAATTGCCAATACGGAATCAGGACACAGACCGCTCTGGCTTTTTCCATGCTGAACAGGGATGCAGGGTGAGGCAATTGGAGTACCCCTTCAGTGGGTCTATCTAAAAGACTCTTATCTCTAAGGGGAAAAGAAAGTCCCTGAATCGTGACTAGGAGATGCGAAGGAGAAGTAAAGGCAAGACTAATTAGCATTACAAGTTCTAGACAGGGAACTAGAAAAAAAGTCAGAACAGGGTAATTTTCAAATATTCATATGAGAGTCCATTGGAATTTCTTGACAAGGGCTTCCAAAAGCATCCCTCTATTGGGTTCCTCCTCATTTTTCTTTTGTCTTCCAAGGCTGGACTCTAGACTGATGGATTCAGGATTTGATTTCAGGTATTTTGATAGCTGTTGGAATGGTTAAAAATAGTCTCAGTTCCCTCTCAAAGGCTTCTAGATAGGGGGAGAAAACAACTTTATCCATCATTTTAGAACAATAGCTGGTTGTCTCCCTTAGCTACAGGTGGGTACTACAGTACTGGAGACCAAGATTTGAAGTCTTACATCTGAGCAGTACTTTCTAGTTAGGAACAAAATCATCAGTGAGAAATAATTGTCTAGGAAGTGTAATCCCTTGAACTCTTAAAGAAATAAACTGATGACTACTCTTTGGTTATACTTTCCTTTTGGGTGTTTAAGACCATACAGTTGGCCCAAATAAATCTATTTTTACACTTACGATCATTTGAGAATCTATTCCTCAGAGGTCACGTGGGCTTAGGAGGAGCTCCTGGCTCCTTTTACAAGTTCCATCTATGTGAAGATAAGTCAAAGGTCCTGATTATGCATGTCTGGCTTCACTTGGAAGCATGAATGAGATGTTTCCTCCGAGATGACCCTCCTCTTTGTAGACTAGACACTGGTTCAAGTCCATCTCTTGGGGCTTCCATGTCCTCCCTTAACAAGAGGACAGATGACTCACCACATTTACAGGACATTGTGAGAGATGTTCCATAGTCCCCTAGGACTTGGCCGACCTTGGAGGGCAAGGGGCAAAAACTGTCCTTTAAGTCCCTCTGAACACATTAGTATAGACCTTAACCCAATAAGGTTAGTTCCTATCATGTGTAATGTAGATAAGGCTTGAGTAAAAAAACAAATATTCTCAGATAAACCTTGACTAGATATATATTTTGTTCCTCAAACTAGTTGACTAAACTATGACCATAGACATTTTAAGATTATGTGTATATTATTTTTGTCTCATCCTTTATCATAACAAACCTACACAGAACTTCATCACTTGCTTGGGCTTTCTCATTTTTCTGTCTATTTTGAAAAATATCTTCAATCCCATATCCTTTAAACATCTTTTACATTCTCATTTTCTTTTTTTAAAAACAATTATGAGACATAATAGGATTAACAAATAAATTTTCTATCTGTTGTGAGACTTCTTTTCCTGGGGATGCTAAGCAATGCTTATTCCCTTTTAAGGTTCTAGTGTCCAAGGACCCCAGTGGTAATACACAAAGACCATGCAGGCAAAAAGAAAGTAACTCAGCAAAGCAGCTTTCACTTTTTGCAAAAAGGGTGTGTTGCCTCATGCTGGTAGTGAATAAGCACATTGAGCAGGAAATTTGGTAGGTTTATATCTTAAAGTAAGAGTAATGTGTCTTTTTCCCACTGGCTGGTGTCAGACCTCAGTCTTTTGTGGTTCACTAGTTTTAACAGAATAAGTGCAAAAGAAATGAAGGAAAGGGGGATGAGGTCAGCTGCTCTGAGCCAGCAAGTTTGAGACTGAAAAATAGCATTATAAAGGTTACATTCCTATGATAATTCTTTTGATAGGAAAGATTTGAATTCTTAGTTGTTATTTTCCTCACTTCTTACAAGGCCCCAACCCTTGAAGATCCACCATTGCTTAACTGTACCATCCCAGGAACAAGCCTTTAATACTTAAACCAGTCATAGAACACATGTAACCTGAAGGCAATTTTACTTAACATTTTTAATAATGTCATGAATGAAAAGTCTTCAGAGTGTAGATTTCTGATTTCAGTTCCCAGTACCCCCATGGTGGCTAATAACCATCCCCTAACTCCAGTTTCAGGGGATCAGATGCCCTCTTCTGACCTCTGTGGACAGTAGATACACACAGATGCCTTTATATACCTGCACATAAAAACACTCATACAACATAAAAATAAATAGCTTAAAAATTATAAAAAAGAAGCCAGTTACTAGTCTCATCTAACTACAGACAGCCTATCTCAAAGACTATAGTCCTGGTACTAACATACACTACAAAAACCACTGACTGTGGGCCTAGTAAACAGTATCTTCATCAATATCTCACTAGATAGAGTACAGATTATAGGTTCCAAAACAAAGTTGCTGTGTTTATCTTTCCTGGCAAAACACAAATGAACTCCTAATTACCCCAGATGGGCATGAACAACAAATCAAAGTACAATTTCATCAACTTGGTGAGACCAATGAGTTTATTGGGCTTTTTTACCCAGGATGAGTGAAGGGTTCCTTACAGGAATGTGAGTGACACCCCCCCCCCAAACAGCTGAATCACTCCAAAGTCCCACCCCATCGTTCATGACAACCTCATGGAAGCTCTATCATAGAGATTTGCTTTTAATCAATCACCCTTGTACTTGTCTATATAATCTAGCATTTCCCAAAATCACTTGCGGCTGGTGGGAGGAGGGGATGCTGGGAGAAAATAATAGCTGGAATCCCAGGCAGGGTTTCCTGACCCTCCCAATAGAGTATCAAGAATTCCATTACCATTTCCAAATGATACAGAGGGATTGGGGTCCCTTTCTGCAATTCTTAATCTCATTAATAAAAGAAGTTAAAAATGTACTCAAATGGAAGGCGGAGAACAATTTCATTAGAGTTTAAAAGAAAAACCCTCAGGGCAGGCAAGCTGTAAGTTTCATAAGCTGCCTGGAGGAGGAGAATAGAGGATAGAAGGAAAGAAAGCATGCGTTAAGCCAGCCTGGTGGTGGTCAGACACACCTAGTAGACTAGCAACCACATGGTAAGAAGGGATGCTTTAGAGAATCCCCATGTGTTGGTAAACAGACAGATTTACAAAGCTCCTTGGAATGGTACATCGACACGTCCACCATCTTTACATCCATAGTTACTGGGCCGACTGCACTTCCTTATCATCGGTGCAGCCAGGCTGGCTGGGGAATGACCAAAGGAATGAGTCTCCCATGTGGCCAAGCAGGGCTCCAACCTTCCTATCACATGAGTCACTAAGGCTGGCGACACCCTCACAGCTCCTCAGCAACCCAGGAGTGAGGTTTCGCCACCAAACTTCTCACTTTTTTATTTATTGTGTTTGACTTTATTTGCATGGTCTAGGAAAGAAAATGCTGAGCATTTGTTTCTCACTAATTCACACTCAAATCGTTAAAAATGTGTTTTCCAAGAATGTTAACATACACAAAGCTTTTCCTTAATTTCTTATAAGTCATTTTAGTATTCTTTTTCTCAAAGCAGAGCAGAATGAATTTTTGCCAAGAATAAACGCGTTGCTGTAATTTCAGTGCAGCTTTTAGCCCTGGGCTCATTAACTCTGGCAGGGTTTGTATTGAATAAGAAAGGAAATTTCCCCAGCCCCAAGTCTCCAAGCAGCAGCTTGAAATTTTAACTAGCACGACTTTCCCACACATTTAAAGCCAAGCTAAACTGGGGAAGGAAGCAGGAAAAATGTCTTCAAACTTGCCCTCTATGGTACCCAGTGGCTCCTGCAGAACCACCAAAGATCTTTCCAGACCCCAGTAAGAGATGTCAGCTAAGGCACCTCCTCACTCTTGATGAGTACCAGTTCTCCAGGAGTAATGTCTGGCTTGGAAACATACTTCACCAAGTAGCGCCAGTCACAGGGTCACCTGGGCCCTACCACAAGGTGCAGGCAGAATGGTGGCAAGCCAGCACTAACAAAGATGGCACACATCTGGAACATTCCAGCACCTCTCTGTCGACATACAATGGGCTAGCAGTGAGTCAGTAGGGTACCCAACCAGGGCTAATCTTAGTCGTACTCTGAAGGTACAAGTGAGTGTCACACTGAGCTCAGGTTATCCCTGGTTTGTACCCACTGGGTATTATGGAAAGCATGCCTATGCCTCCCTTCATCCCCAATTACATGTTGAAGTACCACCTCTCAATATGATGACATGTGGAAATGAGGACTTAGGAGTTAGTTGGGAATGTCAGATGTCAAAAGGATGTGTCCCTTACAAGAAGAGGCCTCGGGCTGGGCATGGTGGTGTGCACATGGTAATCCTAGAAATCAGATGCTGAGGCAGGAAGACTGGGAGTTTGAGAACAGCCTGGGCTAAGCTACATACAGTGTATGATGACTTAAAGTCAGAGAGAGAGAGAGAGAGAGAGAGAGAGAGAGAGAGAGAGAGAGAGGAAGAGGAAGAGTTATAGACGCAGAGAGAGACAGAGATAGAAAAGTTTATGAACTACAGTGTTGTCTACAAGCCAGGAAGGGAGGCTTCCCTATCCCCACCCAGCTGGCTTCCTGATCTGCCTTCCCAGCTTCCTCAACTTGAGAAGATGCATGGCTACTATTTAAGTTGCCCCGCTTATAGGATTTGATTAAGGCAGACCAAGCAGACAGTCGGGTTATTTATTCCCACAAGGATATCCAAGTCCTAAAGTTCGGGGAGGGGGAAAGCCACGAGGATGAGACTTGCTAGCCAGGTTGGGTAGAACACAATGCCCAATGGGAGGTGGTCCCTGTCACAGCAGGGTTGAAGTCTTCCTGCCTTTGTCTCCTGATTGCTGTACTTTCTCCAGGAAGGATGCGGTCCTCCTCGTCCCTGACCTCCCACTCGTCACAGCCTACCCAGGATTTGGGGCTCATGGCTTTCACAGAATACTTTGTAGAATCACCTAGGAAACAAGCCATGTCTGTAAGGGAATTTCTGGAGTGGGTTAATTGAGGAGGGAAGACACACCCTAAATGTAGTGCTATCATTCCCTGGCCTGGGGTCCTGGAATGAGCAAAAAGGAGGAAAGGACCTGAGTAACAACAATCATCTCTCTCTGCTTCCTGACTGAAGATTCAATGTGACCAGTCACCTCATGCTCCTGCCACCGTGACTTACTCACCAGGATGGGCCATACCCTCCAAGTGTGAGCCAAAGCAAGCCCTTCCTTCCTTAAGTTGCTTCTGTCAGATATGTTGTCAGAGCAATGACAAAAGTAACAAATACGCCAAGTCACCTGGGTCTCTTCCACACGATTCAGGCTTCCCCAGACTCTGCCTGGCAGGTTTCCTTAGCATTTTCTTTATATCCCTGAGTGCTGAGGTCTCAACCAACCCCCTGAAGGTCAACTCTGTGGCTCTGAGAATCTGTGTTTTGGACAAGGCCCATACATGTTTCTGGTGAAATAGATGCTGCAGAACCTTTAGAGCCACAAAGACTTGACTTCAAGGTCCAGCCCTGCCATTTACCAGCTGTGTGACCTTAGGCAGATTACTCATTCTTGTTGATCCTTGATCTCTCAGATTCATGTCACATTTGGAAAAATTCCTTGATTTACTGTTCTTTATTTTTCAAGACAGGGTCTCACTTTATACCCCTTGGTGATCTGGAACTCATAGCCCAGGCTGGCCTCCAACTCACAGAGATCCATCTGTATCTGCCTCCCAATCAAAGTTATGTGCCACCACACCCTGCTTGGATTAACTGTTCTTGTTGCTAGAATTAATACTCTATTTTGTGTGATAAGTCCTGAGCTTTCTGTATCTGAAATTGTCTTTGCTGTCTTGTCACACAAAATTGGTAGATTTCTTAATTGAGTATAAAATTTAAAATTCAGAGTTATTGGTTTGGTGTGTGTGTGTGTGTGTGTGTGTGTGTGTGTGTGTGAAATCTGTGTGCAGGTGTGGGTACACATGGCCAGAGGACAGTATCAGGGTTGGTCCTCAGGTCCAATACATCTTTTTGGTTTTTTGATAGAGTCTCACTATGTAGCATTGGCTAGCCTAGAACTCACTATATAGACCAGGTTGGCCTGAAACTCACAGAGATTTTCCTGACTCTTCCTGTCTGTTGTGACATGTTTATTCACCCCAGAAAGGGAACCCATGAGAGATTAAAGTTATGATGGCATCAGTGTCCAAACTGATGAACCAATAAGTTTTAGTTGGGGTTAGTAACGGGAATATGGGTGAGGAGTTACTGACAAGGAGCAGAGATGACTCAAAAGCAATTGCATCACCAAAAAGCCCACCCCAATATGGGTAACTACTCACAAAAGCTGCAACTCTGGACCTTTGCACAGCTTTCAGGCAGCTGGACAGTTTGAGACTCCTCTGCAAATCTGCTAGGCAGGCTCTCTTCCTGCTGGGGAAGGGCCTTAGAGAATCCCCCAAGCTTCTGTACTCCCTGAAATTGTGATCTTTTGTTTACCTCTTGAGTCTCATGAGCCTCCTCCTTCCTGGATGGATATTTCAATTCAGAGGAAACTGTCATACAATACTCCCCAGTGTCAGGATTAAAGGCATGTGCCACCATATTCAGTCTAAGATTTATTTTTACTTATGTTGGAGAGGGGTGTGCAGGTGAGTGTGGGTGCTATAGAAACCAGAAGAGGGTATCAGATTCCCTGGAACTGCAATGGTGTTTAGGGTGTGAGCCACATAAAGTGGGTACTGGGAACAAAACTTGGATCCTCTGGAAGAGCAGCAAGTGCTCTTAACTGCTGAGCCATCTCTCCAGCCTATCATCCACCTTTTTTAAGACAAGGGCTCTCATTGGACTGGATCTCACCAAGTAGTCTAGGCTGGCTGGCCGGCAAGCCCTGGGAATCCACGTGTCTACACCTCCCCAGGGCTAGGATTACCACCACGTGCCACCATACCTCGCTTTATTTTCACATCGGCTCTGGAGAATCGGACTCAGGACCTTGTGCTTACAAACACTTTACCCACTGAGCTATCACGCTAACCTGTTATTGAATCCTTCTATTTAAAGCTGTAACTCTATTTCTTTTTTGTTTGTTTGTTTGTTTGTTTGTTTTTGTGGTTTTTTGAAACAGGGTCTCCCAAATGGCCTGGAACTTGTTACATAGACCAGGCTGGCCTTGAACTCACAAAGATCTGCCTGCCTCTGCCTCCCAAGTGCTGACATTAAAAGTGTGTGCCATCATGCCTGGCTCCCTCCATTTCTTATATCAGTTTTTAAATGAGGAGACTGAAATCAGTTGATTCTCATGTTTTTATAGAAAAAGGTCTTCTTTACCTATTTAGATTTGGGTCCTTTATCATCAATGTTCTGAAATCTCAGGATAGATTGGTGACTAGGAATGGAAAAATGTGGGACATTGATTTGTTTTTGCCTTGCTTGATATTTACTCTTTCAACCTGAGGATTCAAATCTTTTTTTTCAGTTCTTCAGGATTCTGATTGCGTGTGTGTGTGTGTGTGTGTGTGTGTGTGTGTGTGTGTGTGTGTATGTATGTACATGTGTGTGTGCAGGGATCCTTTCACATGTGTATATGCATGCTGAGGACAGGGGACAACTTTAGCTGTCTTTCTTAGGAGCCACCCACCTTGTTTTTGAGATATGATCTATCATTGGCCTGGATCTCACCAGGCAGGCTAGAGTGGCTGGCCAGTCAGGAAGCCCCAGGGATCTACCTGTCTCCATCTCCCTAGTGCTGGGGTTACAAGCATGTGCCACATGTCTGGTTTTTTCTGTCACTTCTGGGGATGGAACTCAGGCCCTCATGCTTGTTGGCAAGCACTTTACCTACTGAGCTATCTCCCCAGACCTCTCTGGTTTTCTGCAAACATTGACTCTGCTCTTTCCATTTTTCCCCTCTGATATAAAGTAATTATTAAATTTCAGAGTGCATCTTCACATCTTGTGAAACACCATAGTACGACCCTGTAATCCCAGCACTCAGGACACTGAGGCGGTAAGACTGAGAGTTAAAGTCAGATCAGGCTACATAGTGAGGCCTTCTCAGAGAAACAAAATGTTAGGGCCATGTGTGGTGATGCACACCTTTATTCCCAGTTCTTGGGAGGCAGAGGCAGGTGGATCTCTGTGAGCTCAAGGTCAGCCTGATCTAGAAAGTGAGCTCAGGTCAGCCAGGGCTACACAAAAAACAAAAAAAAACAACTTATCTGCCTGCATGCCTCAATTTTGCTTTCATTTTCCATCTCATTATCCCTTTGAGTTCCAGTGCAGTTTCTTTTTTTAATTGAATGTTTGTGTATTTCATACAGAAAAGCATTCTTATAGTCCCTTCCCCTTTAGCATCCTCCCATAGCCCCTCCTGCCACTGGAGTTCATACATTCTGTCATTTGTAAGGCCTATCATGTAAACTTAGTGTCCCCAGATGTCCCTCAGTGCAAGTTCATCCACTGGGATCTACTCAGCCTATCTAGAGTACCTCCCTTTAAGATCAGCTCTTCCTCACCCAGCAATAATCAGTTGCCAATAATTATTTGACTAAGATTGGAGCTTGTTGTTCATTTCCACAGTTGTGTGCTGTTTTTGTCTGCCTAGGTTTACATGGGTCTTGTGCATGCTGACACCATTGCTGTAGGTTCATATGAGAAGAGTCCCAGGAGCCTGTAGGACCATTCCTGTATGGTCATGCACCTCCTCCCTGGCTCTTACACTCTTTCTGCCTCCCTCTTCTAAAATGGTCTCTGAGCCCTGGGTGGGTAGATTTTAATATAGGAGTCCTGAACAAGGACCCACATTCTGCAGACTCTTACTCTCTGCGTTTTGGCCATTTGTGACCTTTTGCATTCCTAGCTCTCTGTTTCATGAAGGAGTTTCATTGATGAGAATTGAAAGATGTGTTAGTGTTCTCTTCATCCCTTGTTCTATGTTCTGTGAGTCTTAGGTGTAGAGGTTGCATCCTAGTTGTGCCACTTAGGCTTGGGCAGTTCACAGGCAGTATCTGTGTGTGACCAATTATGGAACTCGGTAATTATCTCTGTCTTTTGAAAAAGAAGCTTCTTTGATGGGTGGTTTCTGGGATACTTGTCTATAAATTTAAGGATCCATATTTTGAACATAGTAAGAAATTACATTTTTCTGGGGATGTGATAGGCTTTTAGATTTGTGACCTCTCTGGCTATGTGTATTTGGCTAGGTTTACAGTACTACATATGAGTTTTTTACCATTGCATAGGCTTTAAGTCCAATAAGGTAGTAGTTGATTACCCCCAAGATAAAACTACCACTACTGCACTAATGTTGTTTGCCCTGCTGGTCATTGATGTGGTTTTTAGGCCTTGAAGCTGTGGTTTGGAGCATCAATTGATGTTCTCGCTTACCAGCATGCATAGTGCTCTACAAAGTTATGAGAGCTAGCCTTCAGGGAAGGTGGCTTCCAGGTCAGTTCCAGCTCTGTTGCCCCAAATCCTGTGTCCAAAGTATGTATTGTATTCAGCAGTAGGATCTTACCATCAAGTTGTGAGAAGTAATCAAGGACTGTGGCAATAGCCTATGTAATATTGGAAGTCTCTTGGACTGCCCTGGCCAACAGCTCAAAGGAAGGCTTCTCCCGTCTGGCACTGTTTCTTATTATGTAGCCTTCAGCTATACACATGGACTCATGTAGAGGTATTTTATGTATAAATTTTCAGTAGGTTTTTGGACTAATATGATTCCCTCTGGGATTTTTATATTAGCCAAGCACTATTTAGCTGTCCTCTTTCTCTACCTGTCTTATCCTCCCTCTCTGCCCTCCTAATTTAAAATGTCCCCTTTTTCCCATTTCTCCCTTGATAATATCTGTCTACTATGGTCCCACATCCCTTGAGCTCCTTCTCCCCTTCATTTCCATAGTTCCTTATATAGCCCTCCTCCTCCCCCTCACATTTAATTACCCTCTTTTTACACATCTCTCCCTTAGGAACACCTGTCTCCTACTATTTTTTTCTCTCTCAGATTCCTTCTTTCCCTTTACCTCCCCAGTTCCCTTCCATTTTTGTGGTTCCTGCAGTTACATCAAGGTATGTACTCACTTATAAGGATTTGATGCTAGGATCCACAAATGAAGGAGAACATACGTCTTTTGTTTTGCGGAGCTGTGTTACTTCACTTTCTATAACAGTTTCTAGATCCATTCATTTACTTGCAAATTTCATTATTTCATCTTTTTTTACTGCTGAGTATAACTCCATTGTGTAAATGTACCACATTTTCATTAACCACTTGTCAGTTGAGGGTCACTTAGATATTGCTGCCATCTCTTAGCTATTTGAAAAGAACAGCAACAAACATGGTTGTACAAGTGTCTCTGCAATAGGATGAGTCCTTTGGGTATATGCCAAGGAGTGGTATAATCGCCTCATATGGTAGGTTCATTTTGAGTTTTTTAAGAGTTCTCCACACTGCTTTCCACAGGGGTTGCACAAGTTTGCAGTCCCACCAACAGTAAATGAGAATTCCCCTTTCTCCACATCCTTGCCACCATTTGGTATCATTTGTTCTCTTGATCCTAGCCAGTCTGACTGGGGTAAGATGATACCTTAGGGTGGCTTTAATTTGCATTTCCCTAATTACTAATGATGTTGAACACTTTTTAAGATGTTTCTTAACCATCTTTATTTCTTCTTCTGAGAACTCTCTGTTTGGATTTTTAGTCCATCTTTTAATTGGGTCATTTGCTTTCTTGATTCTTTGCTTTTGAGTTCTTTATATATTCTGTATGTTAAACCTCTGTCAGATATGCCACTGGGGAAGATTTTTTTCCCACTTTGTGAGTTTTCTCTTCATGTTCTTGTTTGTCTCTGTTGATGTACAGAAGCTTTTTAGTTTAATGAAGTCCCACTTGTTTATTGTTGACCTTAATTCCTGAGCAACTGCTATCTGATTTAGAAAGTCCTTTCCTATACCTGCATCTTGTAGGTTACTGCCAATATTTTCTTCTAACAGTTTCGGAGTTTCAGGCTTCACATTGAGGACTTTGATCCATTTGGAGCTGACTTTTGTGCAAGGTGAAAGATAAGAATCTAGTTTCATCCTTCTACAGGTGGAGATCCAGTTTTGCCAGCACCATTTGTTGAAGATGCTGTCTTTCCTCCATTGTGTGTTCTTGGCCCCTTTGTCAAATATAAGGTGGCTGAAATTGCATGTACTCATGTTTGAGTTTTCAATTATGTTCCATTGATCTATGTGTCTATTTTTGTGCCAGTACCATGCTGTTTTTATGACTATAGCTCTGTAGTATACTTTGAGATCTGGTATAGTAATACCCTCAGTGTTGCTCTTTGTGTTCAGGGTTGCTTTGGCTCTCCAGGGTCCTTTGTGCTTCCAAATGAATTTAGGTATGGTTTTTTTCTAATTCTGTGAAGTATGTCATGGGAATTTTGATTGGGATGGCATTGACTCTATATATTGCTTTTAGTAGGATGGTCATTTTCAAAATATTAATTTTTCCAATCCATGAGCATGGGAGGTCCTTCCATCTCCTGGTGTCTTCCTCAATCTCTTTCTTTAAAGATTTAAATTTTTTCATTGTAGAGATTTTTGGTGTTTTTGCTCAGGTTTATTAAGAGATATTTTTTGAGGCTATTGTGAGTGGGAGGGTTTACCTGTACTATTTCTCTGATTGCTTGTTATTGATATATAGAAAGACTATTGGTTTTGTAGATTAATTTTGTAACCTGCCACTTTACTCTAAAAACTCTATGTTCATTAATAGTTAATAATTTCTAGGAGTTTTCTGGTGAAATTTTTGGGATCTCTTAAGTATAGTATCATATCATCTGTGAAAAGGGATAATCTGACCTCTTCTTACCATTTAGTGCTCCTTTAATTTCCTTCTCCTGTCTTATTGCTCTAGCAAGAGTTTCAAGCATTATATTGGAAAGCAGTGGAGTTAGTGGACAGCCTTGTCTGGTTCCTGATTTTAATGGAAATGCTTCTATTTTTTTCCATTTAGAATTATGTTGGCTGTGGGTTTGTTGTATATAGCTTTAATTAGGTGGAGGTATGTTCTCTTCAGTCCAATTCCCTTTAGGACCTTTATCATGAATGCACGCTGAATTTTATCAAAGGTCTCTCTGCATCTATTGAGATGAACATGTGATTTTTGTCTTTAAGTCCATTTTTATGATTTATGACATTTATTGACTTGCATATATTGAACCATCCCTGCATCTCTAAATAAAGCCTATTTCGTCATGGTGGATGATCTTTGATGTGCCTGTATGCAGTTTGGAAGTATTTTGTTGAGAATTTTTGCATCTATATTCATTAAGGATATGGGTCTATAGTTTTCTTTTTTGGTTGTGTCTTTACAACCAAAAGATTTGGTATTAGAGTAACACTGGCTTCATAGAAAGAATTTGGTGGTTCTCCATTTCTCTTTTTGAATAATTTAAGCAGTATTGATTGTAGATCTTCTTTAAATGTCTGGTAGAATTCTGCAATAAATCTATCTGGGCCTGGGCTTTTTCAGTCAGGAGCTTTTGTATTACTCTTTCACCTTCTTTATATGTTATGGATCTGTTGCTGTCTTCTTGGCTTAGCTTTAGTGGTTCCCATGATTTTAGATATCCATCCACTTCTTTTAGGTTTTCAAATTTAATAGAGTATAGGTTTATAAAGTTTTCCCTTATAATGCTCTTGATCTTTTTGATGTCTGTTATGATGTTTCACCTTTCATGTCTGATTTTGTTGATTTGGATTTGCTCTTTCTTTCTTTTGGTTAACTGGGCTAAGGGTCTGTCTATCTTGTTTAGTAGGCAGCCACAGCACAATTTGGGAAGTCTGCTAAGGGGAGACCTGATTTAGGCACTCTCAGGCAGTCTGCTAAGGTCTCAGCCCCTATTGTAGGGCAGAGAAGTCTAGTCTTGATGAAGTAGGAAGAGCCACACGTGGTCCCAATGTAGGGGGTTGGGCATTGAAGGATTTGGGGAAGCTCAACACAACATGAAGGCCAGATCCAGGCACTCTCAGGCAGTCTGCTAATCCCAGTGCAGTTTCTTAAACAATAATGTATACAGTTGAGCTGGTAATCTTATTTAATCCTTATTCAAAGCCTGACACTGTATTTCTGGTGTGTGTGCATGCTTACACGGATACAGATACATATGTGCATGGATGCACAGGGCCCAGGAGAACCCTGAGATTTTTTTTCTTTTTTCTTTTTTTGAGACACAGTCTTTTGCTGACCTGAAACTTACCAGTTAGTCTATGCTGACTGGCCAGGGATCCCTATGTCTCCACCTCTCTAGCACTGGGATTGCAAACACATACCACAACATCCAGCTTTGTGTATATGTGTGTGTGTGTGCACATACATGTACATGTCACTGTACACATGTAGCTATCAGAGGACAACTTGTGGGAGTCAGTTCTCTCCCTTCACCATGTAGATTCTGGGGATCAAACTCAGGTGGTCAGGCTTGACAAGTGCCTTTACCCAGTGTGCCACCTCACCAGCCCCACACCCAGCTTTTGACATGGGTATTGGGGATCAAACTAGATCTTCACACTTGCACAAGAAGCACTTTATTGAATAAGTCATGCCCCCAGTTCTCTGAGGTTGAATTTCTGACAAGCTTAAAAATGATGTTGCTATTGCTAGTCTGCAACCCACACTTTGAACGGGAAGGAAGGCCCTGGCATAATTTCTCAGCTTGATCTTCTAGTCACAAGGCTCCTTTCAGCTTTGCCTCTCCTATTATTCAACCACATATTAAATTTCTTCTCACCACAATCTCTTAATTCATCTTTTTCCACAACTTCCTAATCTTGTCCAGTGGATATAATAGGCTTCTCTCTCTAGGAACAATAATCACTCTTAAAATTCTCATCTCCTCACTGCTTAATTTTTCTGAGAGTGAGTTTTTCTATTCCTGCATTCATTTCTGCGATGGTTGATATCGACAGTCAACTTGACAGAAAAGTCCCTGGGCATGTCTGTAAGGGGGTTCCTAGGTTAGGTTAATTGGTGTAGGAAAAGTATACCATAAATGTAAGTGGCACAATCCCATGGGCTGGGCTCCTGGACCGAGTAAAAAGAGAAAGTGAGCTAGCACTGGCATTCATCTCTCTGCTTCCTGGCTGCAGGCATGATGTGACCAGTTGGCTCAGCCTCCCACTGTCATGACATCCTTTCCTCACTTAAGTTGCATTTGTCAGAGCTTTTTAAGGTTTATTTTTATTATTTTTAAATTGTGTGTGTGTGCATGTGTGCGTGTATGTATGCGCATGCATGTGCACATGAATTCAAGTGCCCTTGGAGTGTGGAACAGAGTGACAGATCCCCTGGAGCTGAAGTACAGGTGATTCTAAGCCACCTGATGTGAGGGCTGGGAACCAAATTTTGGTCGTCTAGAGGATCAGTATAGGTGCTCTTAATCACCAAACCATCTCTCCAGCCCCCATCAGGCATTTTGTCACAGTAATGAGAAAAGTAACTAATACAATTTATTTATAATACTGGTCCATGAGCTATCAGGATCTACCTGTCTCTGCCTCCCATTTTGCCATTTCTGAGACTGCAAGCTCATTTTACCATGCCTGACCTTTTATGTAAGTTCTGGGGATCAAACTCAGGTTCTCACACTTGTGAGGCAAACACTTCACTGACTGAGCCATCCCTCCAGCCCTGCCAATCATGCCTTAACAATCCTAGGCCATGTGAAGTGACTGGGCTATAACCCATGGATTAGCATCCTCACAGAAGAGGCCTAGGAGCCTGTCTTTCTGACATAGGAGGACACATAGCAGGTGCTTTCTCTGAAAACTGGGACCTCACCGGACACCAAAGCTGTTGTGCCTCGATCTTGACTCTACCAGCCTCCAAAACTATAAGCAATAAACTTCTATTGTTTATAAGGTATTTGTCAGAACAGCCCAAGCAGAGGGAGACATTGAGTGTTTCAGTAACTGGCCACTCTGAGTGCCTAGTGTGGAGAGACATATTCATTGGGTGATGTGGAAAAGCTGTATGGCAGAATCATGCTGGTCACCAAGGCAGTAACCAGTCATCTGTGTGCACCTCCCCCACAGTTATGTTGAGGCATGGAGCAGCAAGGTGCAGCCATCTGCACACAGAGTAGGATAAAATGATGAAACCCATCATTATATGCTAACCGTATAAAATTAATTAAAAAAATAAAAAAGGAGAGAGGGCTGGTGAGAGGGTAAGGACTACCACTAAACCCGATGACTGATTTGGGTGACTGATTTGGGTCCCCAGAACCCACACAGTGGAAAGACAGAACCAACCTTGGAAAATTGTTCTTTGACCTCCATACATGTACCTCGGCATGCATGCTCCCCCCATGCGCTAAATAAATAAATAATCATATAGTAAGAGAGAGAAATTTGCAGAAAGGCATATGAGAAATGAGCAGTGAGCTACGGGAATACCAGGGATGGGATAAGCTGCAGAGAGAGGCAGGAAGGTTCTCGGGACTTTCCCACTCTTCACAGTTCTACAACAAAATAAAGAGGCTGGAACCATAGCTCAGCTGGTAGAGTGTCTGCCTCCCCAGCATGCACAAGACCCTGGCAGAAACCAGGTGTGGTGCTACACAGCTATAATCCCAGCACTGAGAGATGGAGACAGAAGGATCAAGAATTCAGGTCATGCTGGATATATATTAAGTCCAAATCAGCTGGGACACATGAGACTGTCTATAAATAAGTAAAGAGATGAATAAATATTTTAAACAAAAACATTTAATATTAACATATAAAATATATAAATATGTACCTTAAACAAAAATTATTTAATATAAAATAATTCAATCTCAGAAATATGTCTTATATTACATAATATTAATGTATTTATATTTATACTTTAAATCCATTGTTTTATTTCTTAAATTTTTTTCTTTTTTATTGAATTTATGTGTATTTCATACAGAACATCTTAATCATCTTTATATCCCCCTCCCCATTCTCACCCTCCCATAGCCCCCCTACTGGATTTCATGCATTCTGTCATTTATGTTATGGTCTATTAGGTCAACTTAGTGTCCCCAAATGTCCCTCAGTGCAAGTTCATCCACTGAGGTCTAGTTAGCCTATTTAGAGTCCCACCCTTTAAGAAGATCAACTGTTCCTTACCAAGCAGTAACCAACTGTCAATAGTTCTTCAGCAAAAAGTAGGTCCTGCTGCCCATTTCCACAGTTCTATGCTGGGTTTTTGTCTGCTTGGGTTTGCATGGGTCTTGTACATGTTGACACCATTGCTATAAGTTCGTATGAGTAAGGACCGAGGAGCCTGTAAGACTCTGTTTAGATATGGTCATGCACCTCCTCCCCTGGCTCTTCCAATCTTTCTGCACCCTCTTCCGAAATGGTCCCTGAGACTTGGGTAGGTGAAATTTAATATAGGAGACCTGCCCAAGGACCCACACTCTGCAGACACTTATTCACTACACTATGGCCATCTGTGTGCTTTAGGATTCATGGAACTCTGTGTGTGAGGGAGCTTCGTTGATAAGAGTTGAGAGATGTATTAGTGTTCTCTCTACCCCTTGTTCTACTATGTTCTGTGAGCTTTAAGTGTAGATGTGTTTCATTTTTTTATTAAATTTTTTTTTAATTTTTTAAAATTATTTATTTAATAACCACATCCTTAGAAGAAGCATTTCATTACAACAGCATTGACATATTCAATACAATTTCCAGAGCTAAGATGCATCTCTTTCAAAATTGGCTGTCATTTTTAGGTTTACACTTGAATTACTACAGTTATACAATATTGTACTTAGTATAAACCCTATAAGACATAACATTAAATGAGGTTTTAACCTTTAAAAAAGATCTCCATTTCATTATTAAAATAGTTTCATACAGAAAAATTCAATTTTAGTCCAATTGACATTAAGATGTTTGCACATGCATTTCTAATCTCTATATATCTGATTATTACTAGTCACAGTCAGTTACTTTCTGAGATCCTTGGAATCTGAGCATGGATATGAAGTCGTCAGGTAGATTTGAATGGTAAGGTTTTCACATATACTAATTATTAAGGAGCAAATTTTTATGCTTTGAAGATACGTTTTTTAATAATTATTTTTATTAATTTTTAATAGCTATATGATTAGAAGAAGCATTTCACTACGGCTTAAACATATTCAGTAACACACTCCAGAGCAAGAGTACATCTCTTTCACAATTGGCTGCAAGTTTCTAGGTTCACAGTTGAACTAATACAGTTATAGAATATTGAACTCAGTATAAGCCCTGTAAGACATAGAATTGAATGAGTTTTTAATCTTTAAAAAAGATCTCCATTTCATTTTAGAATATAGTGTTCCTTGCAGACTTACTGTTTTTGCTACTTACGCTCAGATGTTGGTGCATGCATCTCTGATCTGTATGTATCTGATTATCACTAGTCACAATCAGTTGCACTTGGATCCCTGGCGCCTGTGTATGTCTATAAAGTCATCAGGTAGATTTCAATGGTAATGTTTATCACCTCTACTAATTAACATGACATATTTTCCATGCTTCCTCCTCAAATAAAATACATTTTTTTAATTTGTTGATTTGAGTGTGTATGTGTGTGTGTGTGTGTGTGTGTGTGTGTGTGTGTGCCATAAGATCCCCTAGAACTGGAGTTATGGATGGTTGTATACACCTACTTCCCAGATGGCACCCTCCCATAGCCTCCCTCCCACCACTAGAGCCCTTATACTCTGATATCCCTACTACTGTCTGCTGTGTTGTCGGCACCCCCAGCCATTCCCCACTACTTGTCCATCTGGTGAATCTAGTCGGCCTGTCTAGAGGCCTTTGTTTTAGGAAGGACAGCTGTTCCTCATCTAGCGGTAATCAGTTGTCGATATTACTTTGGATAAGATTGGGGTCTGCTGTTCATTTTCCCAGTTCTATGCTGGGTTACTATTTGGGAATCCATTTGGACACCCTGGCCAACAACTCAAAAGAAGGAATCGCCTGTCTGGCATTGTTGCTTGTTATGTAGCTTTTAGCTATACATATGGACTCTTAAATTATATTGCCTTTAATCTTTGGTTATACTTTCCTTTAGGGTGTTTAAGGCCATACAGTTGGTCCAGGTAAACCAATTTATTTTTATTCTTAAGGTCGTTTGAGGATCTGTTCCTCAGGAATCACATGGGCTTGGGAGGAGCCCCTGGTTCCTTTCTTTTACCAGTTCCGCCTATGTGAAGATAAGTCAAAAGTCCTCCTCAACCATGGTTGCTTCACTTGGAAGCATGGAGGAAATGAATCCTCTGTGTTGACCCTCTTCTTTATAGACTGGACACTGGTTCAAGTCCATCCGATGGGGTCTCCTCGGCCTCCTTGATCAAGAGGACAGGTTACCCACCACCAATATAGGACATTTTGAGAGATGCTCATAGTCCCGTGGAACTACTCAACCTAGGAGGGCAAGGAGCAAAAACTGTCCTTTATGTCCCTCTGACCAAATTATTAGAGGCCTCAAACTATGTCTGTTTGACACCAAAGAAGGTTAGTTCGACCAGTCTGGTATTTTTAATTACTGTGTGTCATGTAAATAAATCTTGGGCAAAAACCAGTTGTGCTCAGGTAAACATTACCTAGGCATATATTTCTTGATCTGCTGTGTATAATTTGTCAATAGGTTGTAGGAGTAATATGGTTCCCTCTGGTTTTCAAAACTAGCTAGGCATTGTTTATCTCTCACATTGTCTCACCCCTCCATCATGGTTTTCCCACTTAAGGTGACCCATTTCTCCCCTTTCTAACTTACTAATGCTCTTCCCCTATGGTCCTACCTCTGTTGAACTGCTTCTTTCTCCTTATCCCCTAGGTTCCTCATATACCCTTCCCTCCCCCCTCCCTTAAACTAACCCAA